>NC_090295.1:22112500-22413629 GCF_037392515.1 Haliotis asinina
GGAAATAAGATAGGCTGATACCCTTAGCTTTTTGTCACATATGTGATTCAATAAAATGAAGAATCTGTTAGCAAGCCGCGATAGATTCGCCATCAGTGACATCAGGGTCTAAACTGGCTTCAAACTATCTTAAAGAATCATAAAACTTGCTTGTTCGAGAACTCGTAGCTAAGGAAATGCGTGCATTGTGTTATGTCATGAACAAAGGTATTTGTTTTAAAAAACTCAACTTTTTGATAGTTTGTGAAGTGCATTTTAAAATTCTTTGATATTAACACGAGTGTGATACCGAAGCGGAGGAAATAACAAAAAGAATCCGATAGCATTCTAACGGTACCTTTTCCCCCAAAATAAATCTTGCACGTGGATTTTGCCTTTGATATTTGATGCTTTTAGGTCTGTGATTTAAACTGGATATTTATGATTCTACCATTCGAATTTTTATCATTATACAAATTATATATAACTGGGTCTGAACGTATGTGTAGTCGGGATAGGAATATACATTAACCATTTCACATACGGAGGAAAATATATAAATATTACAAAGTATTAACAAGGAGAATGTGACTAAAGAGATTCCGACAGTGTTAATGGAATCCAGTCCGCACCAGGGTCAAAGTTCCGTAACTCCCTCTTGTCGGTAGAATGACCAAGTCTGACACTCGTTTTATACAAGCAGGGGCGGTAATTCTTTTAACTTCCTGTAAAAATCTCGGAAATACAGCACTCGACATCCTACATGCATTTCATTCAACAGTGAATCGGTTCTTTTTCCGGCGATATTACATACAGCACAAACAACAACAAGTACAACAAAACAACACCCTTCCACCCGAAAAACAACAACAAAACAAACAAAAAACAAGACAAAACAAAACAAACAAAAAAACCCAAAACCAAACCAAAACAAAAAGACAGCACATGAAGAACAAACGATCCAAAAGAGGGAAGAACAAATTCAAAAGCAACCCCAAAAATTCCAGGAGCCAGGTGACAAAAACGTTAGTTAAATACTAGAAATAGGGGTAGTTGTACCATCATCGGAAACTCGGAACGATAATATCAACGATATCAAGCAGATCGGGAACGGGTAAGCAGGAATGCTGCTTTTTGAAACCTCAGCTACTACTAATTTCCTACCTCATTTATTAATAACCTTGGGTACTAGTTTGCAACTTCCGTGTAGGCAACTCCCAGTAATAGTGAGGCTCGAGAAACTCGGCAAACTCGAAATTAGGATAAACTTAATCATTTGCGATAAAGTGGTAGCCTTTGTGTTGACAAACAAGACTAATTATGACTCATCACAGTACATTTGTAACATATTTGTAGCAACAAGGGTGGTGGGGTAGCCCGTCACGCCAAAGACCCGGGTTCGATTCCCCACATAGCTACAATGTGTGAAGCCTATTTTCTGGTGTCCCCCAAGGTGGTTTTGCTGGAATATTGCTAAAAAGGCGGCTTAAAAATAAACTCACTCACTCACTATTTGTAACATCAAATTTATGTCTTGACTGATGCTCTCAAAATGGTCTCATTTCTTGACTTCTTCAAACAACTGCTCATGGGATTCAGCACTTTTATTTGTTTCGGGGCGACATTTTGCGGGTAATATTTCGCGAAGCAGTTTTATGAGCACTTGTAATGTCCCCTGTCATACATCACAGAAGGTCTATATCTCTGGCCAACGTCTTTATGAAGACAGCTCATGTCGTTGGAGGCTCTGTACGACTTGAGAAACAGGGGTGGCGCCGTGTGTCTAGATTAAGTAGATTATTGGGGCAGTCATGTCTGAGATTGAAATATTTGGTTGTGAACATTAGGAAGATTATCATCAACGCAGACGTGCGAGAAATTTCAGCGTATAAAATTGGACCAGGGTACGATGCTGCTGCATAAGATGTGATCTTTATGGGGATATAGTGTTCATCCACATAGATCCCTCTTGGAGAATTCATCCATTCAAACTAGCAGACTGAATGGATGATATAATAAAGTGATGAAAGGTGTCCTTAGTTTCACAGTTGAATGTACCAGGGCCGTCTCATGCCTGAACATTAACCTATCGTGACTGAGTTATAACTGCGTGAGTGAGTTTAGTTTGACGCCGGTTTGAGCAATATTCCAGCAACATCACGGCGGGGGATACCAGAAATGGGATTCACACATTGTACCCATGTGGGGAATCGAACACAGTTCTTCGGCGTGACGAGCGAACGATTGAACCACAAAGCTGCCTCAGCTCCCTACCCCTATAGGTGATGGCGGTAATGAGAATGAGTCATGAATATACCATATCGGACCATTAACCTACATGAATGGACGATAGTTGTGTCATGGCTGTATCTGTACTTCACTGAAGCTCTGTTAATGGGTTCGAATCCCTATTCGCCACATGTGTGATTCCAGGTTTGTCCCCGCCCCGTCGTGGGTTGTAAGAGGTGAGATCTGTATTACTCTAGCACCAGAATGACCAGCCATGCTAAATCTGCAGAAGTGTCAAAAACGGCACTGAATTCTCCTGACAAACTCTTCATTCACATTTCTCTATGACACGTCAACCCGTGAAGGTCCCGGGGTAGAATACGCCTTCAGCAACCCATGCTTACCTTAAAAGGCGACTATGCTTGTCGTAAGAGGTGACTAACGGGATCGGGTGGTCAGACTAGCTGACTTGGTTGACACATGTCATCGGTTCCCCATTGCGCAGATCGATGCTCATGTTGTTGATGACTGGATTGTCTGGTCCAGACTCGATTATTTACAGCCCGTCGCCATATAGCTGGAAAATTGCTGAGTGCGGCGTAAAACTAAACTCACTCATTCACTCACAATGAAACGTCATGGCCCATGTCTGTATGTGACGTTGTTCCCTTTCATTGAATCGAACAGGTTTATCTTGTCTTTTGCTTTTGTGGATGCCGTTTTATGTATCTTTTAGGCAAGGTGCGTGTATAATAAATGCCAATTATCTTTTTCTTGACTTGTACTTACAGCGCACGTGACATCTAAATAATGGCTTGTACTTACAGCGCATGTGACATCTAAATAATGACTTATACTTACAGCGCACGTGACATCTAAATAATGACTTGTACTTACAGCGCACGTGACATCTAAATAATGACTTGTACTTACAGCGCACGTGACATCTAAATATAAGCTTTTTTTTCTTGTGTGACTGGGTTGACACATGGTATCATATACCAGTTACGTAGATCGATGTTTATATGGTCGTATGGATGCTCATGCTGTTGATCACTGGATTGTTTGGTCTAGGCACGATTATTTACAAACCGCAGCCTTTTATAGGTAGAATATTGCTGAGTGTGGCGTAAACCTCAACTCAACTCACTCTTCTTCTTCTATTAACAGCGAAATTTACTTACATAATATCTACGGATCGATGAAAATGTCATTTTCCAGCAAATTAATTATTAATTGTTTCATTCATGCCAAGACTATCGTTAAAATGAAAACACACGTGCGAGTTTGAACATCCCTTTTCTTGTTAAAAAGATGCTTGATTACTGGGGACAATTAGAGAAAATGAGACTCAGAAATAGGAGTACTTGTACTGTTAGCTTGGCTGGCTTCTCTGACATTTGACCTGGCGTTCTCCTTTGGGTGTGACCTCTCGATCCCTCATTATCACCCCTGCACCCGGAACAATGGAGGTCAATGGGAGGTATGTAAATACACTGCTAATGATCCTGTCCTGTCCAGATAAAACGACTCTCACTTTTGAAACATTTCCTTTGACAGAGAGCGCGAAGCCCGTGCGTGATGGAGCATGTGTCCTCGGTTGATGACCCGTGAACAGTCATTAGTGTTTGACCGTTTTTTTCATTCGTGATGAATGTTCATCAGCAGAATGCCGTTAGACTCACTCCTGTCTTCACCAGATCCGTAAATCTCACTTGGCTCGTCAACAGTGAACCAGTCACGCCTCACCTCAGCTATTGAGGAGCACGCGTTTGGAGGGTGTAAGGTGACCCATTTGACCATCCACGTGACCAGTGCACGAGGAATTCGTCCAGCACGTGGTTGAGTGTGTCCAGACAGAACGTCCCTTTCAGTTACGTGTAAGGAAAGGATGAGTGAGCGAAACACTGTTTGAACAAGACATCTGTTATATGACGTCGTGTCAGATTAATAAGAGAGGAAAGTGACGCACGCGATATCAAGGAAAATAATTGTTTTTATCGAACAGCGTAACAGCCTGCTCCAAATGTATGTATGTATGTATTGTATTCCAGATTGTGCAATGTCCGGATAGAGAAGGTTCACTGTAAATGGAACAGAGCACATTTAACTGACAGAGCGACATTGTGTTTTGGCTTATATTCTCTTATTCCACTCACCAAAGGTCAAAGAAAGTACTTGCTCGCAGTTACAATAAATAACAAGGGAGGTAAAAGTCCACCGAGGTTAACTCCACCAAACAAACAGTATGTGTCTCTTCTCTAGCGTGTGAACGTGGGGAGACAGAGAAAGGTTTCATGCCAAAGAAAATGATACATACAACTAAACGCTCATTTGAATATTTAATTCGCCGTAGTACAAACACGCCGTTGTAAGCCACGCTGAATTTAATATTTTTCAAAATATAATAAACTGTCTAATTTTAAACATCCATTAATTTATGAAAATTAAAATTCATGAGAGTCTGTTTACTTTTGCAAATCTTTTCAAAAGGCTATCTAAATATCATCTATAGAGAAGTCATTCACTGTGTCAACACGATGACAGATTACAATAAACGTACTGTTCTGAAGACATTGAGATATGGATAGCGGAAACACTGTGAGAGACCTTTCATAAATCGATCAACTGATAAAATATGACTTAATCCGAAAATAAGCTCTTTATTGTGCAGTTTTAATACACGGGAACAGACCAAGAGACATGGGGTCTAGACTTAACTCCCATAATCTAATCACATTTAATAACTGGTATTGATCAAAGTTACAGTTTAAATATTTGCTTTTGCTTAAACGGTTTTATGGATCTTTAATGATAGGAACGTTCAGTAAATGAATTGGCGAGATTTTGTGTTCGCAAACCGCTTATATATATATCAGGTTATAATCGCATATTTGAATGGTCTTGCAAAAAGCTCTGTAAGTAATTTATCTACGTAATTTCACAGAAAATGAACGTTATACAAGCGTAAGGTAAACCAACCGATAAGTCGGTTTCATATAAGGGAAGTGTCACCTTTTAAGAGGACAGATTCATTGCAGGTTGTGATTCAAATGAAAGGGCGGAATACGTCTGTGTACATGCCATACCTTGTGGGTAGGTGACCATAGCATCAAGATGGTTAGGTCCGAACAATATAAATGTTGCGCTGCCGAGTGTACGAAGAATATGGGCACTCAGATGCAAAGACATGCAAAAAATTGATGGACATACATAGAGTTGGTGCACCTACATATAGTTTATGAATATTCATGCATGGAGGACATGTATGGAGGACATGTGTGGAAATAACGGGTATAAATCAACCTTTTGGCATACAGGTTGCGCTCGACATACAGCCAGCTGATACATATACACATCTGATGGACATACACAACTCTGGTGGACATACAGAGATCAGATGACATGCAGAGATGTAGTGGACATACAGAGATGTGGTGGACATTTAGAGATCTGATGGACATACATAGCTCTTGTGAGGATACAGATATCTGGTGGACATAGAGAGATCTGGTTTGCATACAGTGATCAGATGACATACAGAGATCAGGTGAATATACAGAGATCTGGTGGACATATAGAGCTATGATGGACGTTCAGAGATCTAGTGGACATCTACAAATCATATAGCAATGCAGAGGGTTTATGGACATACAGATAGCTAATGGGGTCACAGAGACGTGATGACCATTCAGAAAGCGGATGAATATGCAGACAACTAGTATATATACACAGGGCGGCTAGAGAGCTGATGGATATCCACCGCTTTTAGCAATATTCCACAACATCACGACTTTCTGTTGTAGATATTCCAAACACTAAATTCGGGAATGTTTTCCCAGATCCAGATGAACAAATTACACCAACCAATCTGCGTTGACAAACATACTTCAGGTATATCGTTGTATACAGGAAATAGTCCTTAATCCTTCGAGTGATAACGTGGTATTACGATAATAAAATAAGGTTATTTAACGGGTAAATATGAAAAAATCCTGTTTATTAATAATCGTTGTAGCGGTACTCTGTGGACACTTTGAAGTGGTCAGAGAAAACAGATCCTGTCATGAGGCTAGGACACGGGTTATAATACGCTGACGTTTTTCTACCTTGGTCGTTAATCCCTAATTAAATTCGCTGCTTGGGGGCTTCCAAGGCGAAAGGACGCGTGCAAGCTCGTGACCCCGTGTGACACGAGATTTGAATATCTCGCGAGACTTGCAGGATTGAGCTCAATTACTCCGCTAATACCTTAATTATGTTGCGGGGTAAAGGCTTGCACCCGGAAAAAGCGGTGAGTTCTCTTCCTATCTTCTCTCCCTGCACCCCACCCCAATCCTTTCAAATCCTAGCCCCTCAACACACACCTCAAGATGAAGGTAATCAGCACGCCTACTATTTGTCGGGTAGTGGAGAGAAATCATTTTCCTCCCGGAATGCCCTTGTATGTCTGATACGGTGTGGACAGCACGTTCTACTCCATTGTGCGTCACCACCATCACGACGACCAACAGGGACGAAGATAGCTGGATCTGACATGTGAAATAGACACTTTGGGGTTGAAAGATAGACTTGATACAATTACACCCGGACCTACCGATTAAGCCGGCTTTGTTAAAGGGTCGTGGCAGGTAGACCCAGGGACAATATGAGAGAAGTAGCAGATTCACTAGTGTAAACATTAAGTCAGGGACATCCAATTCTTCATGTATCATTGGTATTTGGCGAAGGAAGGTATGATAAGCTCATACCTCCCAGCTGTGTCCGCTATTCAGGCTGGATTTAGTCCTGTACTAAATAAACACCATATTTCTGTTGCCATGACAGCATCAGCACGTTGAGAATATGCTTAACTTGAATATATAAAGTATCTAAGTGATTTTCTTTCACTTCTTTCTGCATGTTTTGCGATTCTTGCCAATAAAATGTTTCAGACAATAAAAATGTCACAAACTCAATATTTCAAACGTTCTTGGCTTAAACATCCTTTAGGTGAGTACCATTTGTTTTAACATATACCAATGAAGGTCCGGGTTAGTTTATTTAGCAATATTTCAGCAATGTCGCGGCAGGGGACACCAGGAATTGGCTTCACACATTGCATGCTTGTGCGGATTCGGATCTGGGTGAATGAATGAATGAATGAATGAATGAATGAATGAATATCAGGTACACGTTTGATAAAGTCGTCCAAAGCACCGAATTCTATGTGCGGATCTGCGTCACTCACACACGACAGACACCCTCGTCTATATTATCATGCTAAAATTTGTATTGCGTCAACATACAGCTCAGCTGCTCAAGGTCGCTTTGTATTTCCATCGATTTGGATGTCAATATTAAGCGGCACATCGGTGTATCAGTCTCAACTCTCTTGGGATCATACAACATCCACCAGACACACAGAGTTAATGTCTTTCCCATCAATCCGAGGTACCAATTCACAGGTGGGTGGACAGGGACACGTAGTCACAGCACTTTGTTGCACCTGCGACTTGGTGTTTTCATGTATTCACGTGGCCACCATCTGATCTTTTACCAACGGATTCGTAGGTTGTTTTAAGTTCACATGGTTATGTACTGTACAGTGGGAGTTGTGACAACGAAAGAGTCTGCACAGAAAGCTGACGCCGAGGTTTTTACACCTGGGCACAGGTGAGCTCGATCCCGTCATGATTTGCTTTGAATCCCGATTCGCCCTGATAATGTTTCTAGGGTTCTAATTCCAATTCCCATGCTCGTGGGAATATAGCCCGCCACCACACAGGTGGAATATTGCTGAATGCGGTGTAAAACACAACTCACTCACTCACTATATCCAGAACACTGTCCAAAGCTGCGTTGAACTACTCTCTCATGTCAATCACGGTGGGGTAGCCTAGTGGTTAAAGCGTTGCTCGTCACACTGAAGCCTCAGGTTCGATTCCCCACATGGGCACAATGCGTGAAGTCCATTTCTGGCGTCCTCTACCATGATATTGCTTTACCTTTTTTAAAAGCGGCGTAAAATTAAACTCATCCACTTCAGTCATTGAAATTACTTAGTGAGTGAGTGGTTGAGTTTAGTTTTACGCCGCACTCAGCAATATTCCAGCTATATGTCGGCGGTCTGTAAATAATCGAGTCTGGACCAGACAATCCAGTCATCAACAACATGAGCATCGATCTGCGCAATGGGGAACCGATGACATATGTCAACCAAGTCAGCGAGCCTGACCACCCGATCCCGTTAGTCGCCTCTTACGACAAGCATAGTTGCCGTTTATGGCAAACATGGGCTGCTGAAGGCCTGTTCTACCCCGGACCTTCACGGGTCAAATATGAAATAGAAATGTTACTTTCAGACATCTAAACTCACTCACTTCAGTCACTGAAATTACTGAGACCTTGTAAAACGGAAATACGTTTTCAAGTTTATATGACATGGAGAAGACATAAGATATCGACCAGCCTGTCCACACCACCGGTCGTGTCTGCCTCTCGCGAGCTAAGGTTAGCAATATAGCGCCGAGGAAATAACTATATCTGTTTCTATAACATTCATAATTAATATTTGCCCGGCCATATTTTGATATCACACTTGGGGTAGTTTTGATGGTAGCATTCTAGCAACAATAGCAACACAGACGTTGGATACCGCACCGACGCCGTCTACATAAAGACTAGGATGGGGACGGGAGATTTAGCATATCGTTCCCACGCCGAGTTGAGTGCCGCTATTGTGGCTGTCGGCCATCTTGCATTCTCCTCCTCCAGCAGACTAGCTCGGCAGGTGGAAAATATTTCAATTATTCGAGATATAATATTTTACCAAGATAATAATTTTCTTCTGTATGCACTGTTTTGAGTGCAGAGGTACCGGAATGTAAAGAGGAGTATGTGTGCGCGAAGTGGGAGGGGAGGGGATTGGAGGGGGAGTACATGGAGGGACGGGGGAGGATCTAACGTTAGGTAGCCAGGTGTACCGGTCGGAATTGTGTTGCTCACGGGTGCGTGGTCATCAAGATGCACTGACATAGCATACATCACGTCATTTATGCTGCGACATTAATCCACAAAGATCCTTCATCAGCTGTTGATTACTTCTACATAAATCTACATAAAACGGACATATCGATACATTACTCACATTACTCGTTACTTGGGGAGGTTTAATTGGGTAGCCTAGTGGTTATAGCGTTAGCTCATCACACCGCAAACCCGGGTTCGATGCCCACATGGGTACAATGTGTGAAGCTCATTTCTGGTGTTCCCAGCCTTGATTTTACTGGAATATTGCTAAAAGCGGCGTAAAACTAAACTCAGGCACTACGCCTTAATACTGAGCGATAAATACTTTATCTTGTAAACTTTCTCAGTAATGGCGATGCATTTCATCTTGATACTGCAATATATTACCCTTAGTATTGCACGATTATGTGTCGTATTCTAGTAATATTATTACCTGCTGATTTCACCTTTGCAAAATCATCTGCTTTCTCTCACTTTCAGATACACCCAATCGAAGTTCTGAATTTTCCTCTGAATAAATGCAACATCAACTCACCTTGTAAATAATACACTTACTAATCGATTCGCTCAAAATACGCTCAACATTCGCTCAACATCCCCTTAACAATTAACTCGCCTACATATATTTCCCATCTCAGCCCATCAAGTGTCCGTATAAATACAGCAAACTCAGCTAATGTTTTCGCCAACTTTCCTTCATAATGAAACATACTCGCCCGCTGTTTCACGACTTATTCTTGATCAAACACGGTGATATAACATCAGTACACCGACTTATTCTTGATCAAATGCCCTAATATAACATCAGTACACCGACTTATTCTTGATCAAACACCCTAATATAACATCGATACACCGACTTATTCTTGATCAAATGTCCTAATATAACATCAGTACACCGACTTATTCTTGATCAAATGCCCTAATATAACATCAGTACACCGACTTATTCTTGATCAGATGCCTTAATATACCATCAGTACACCGACTTATTCTTGATCAAACACCCTAATATAACATCGATACACCGACTTATTCTTGATCAAATGCCTTGATATAACATCAATACACCGACTTATTCTTGATCAAATGCCCTAATATAACATCAGTACACCGACGTATTCTTGATCAAATACCTTAATATACCATCAGTACACCGACTTATTCTTGAGCAAACACCCTAATATAACATCGATACACCGACTTATTCTTGATCAAATGCCTTGATATAACATCGATACACCGACTTATTCTTGATCAAATGCCCTAATATAACATCAGTACACCGACTTATTCTTGATCAAAGATCTTAATATAACATCAGTATACCGACTCATTCTTTCTCAAATACCCTAATATAACATCAGTACACCGACTTATTTCCCACCCCAGTTTATCGTGTTTCGGTCAAAAGAGAACAAACTCAATTCATCGTGTTTCCGTCAATAGAGAACAAGCTCACATACTTATTTCCAATCATCTGTCGCTAAGTTTCCCTTAATATACCACTAACTCACCCATTGTTTTCTCCTTTTCTGATTCATCAATTTTCCTCGGTAGAATCAGACTCACCGATTCTTCCTTAATGATTCATAGGAGTTTCCTAAATGTTAAATAAACTCACCCACATATTTCCATCCTTGATAATTAATCACAGTTCCCTAAATATGAAATAAATTCACTCACATATTTACATCCTTGATAATTCATCAGACGTCCCTAAATGTGTAATAAACTCACCCACATACTTCTATCCTTGATGATTCATCAGACCTTAAAACGTATTAAACAAACTGACCCACATATTTTCCATATTTTCTTATTCAGCAGTTTTCTGGCACTGTAGACTCGCTTTCTGTTTCGTTTTACCTCGCTCATGTGAATAGGTATGAATTATACTGCATTCTTCCTTACTCATTCATTCCACTTTCTTGCGAAATTGACATGTCAATCAACCGAGCTGCAGAACGAACCCCTTACGCCGCACAATAAGACATCAATGCATATTGTCAACACTGGTAACATGTAATAAAGTGCACATTTGAAAGAGTTACCAACTTAATGTTCTCACTGATACACTAAATTACCTGTGCAACAGTTCTGTGTTTTTCAGACTCATCCAAACGTGAACCAAAGTTGAAAGCAAAGCACTTCGAAAAAAATGTGATTGGCTAAATTCGGACAAAGAGAGTCAACGTTGATAACCCTGACGTAGCGACTTTTCGGAAATGTAATTTACTGACTGTGAAAGAGTGTTTTCTTTAGAAAATCACCAAACCATGCACATATGTCCGCCAAACTTTGCTTAGTCAGATATGTGTTATACTTAGAGCACTACTTTGAAACGGACGAAAAAGAATAACGAGTGTTTAGATGCAGACAAACTTCTTACAAGGTTGTGTCAGTTGTATAGATATGTTCTCACGCACCGTACCCTTCATGGGTCACTGCTGTTGTTATTATTCTTTCATAAATCCGGGTTCTATGTTATGATTTATTACTTATAATATTTGTGTGCGATTTGACTCAAAGTTCAGACCTATTTTCCCAATTGATACGGTGAGTACCTCGGTGGACGAATTGGAATCAGAACATTTATTTGAACGTGTAAAGCTTATGGCGCGTGCATTATAGCATTATTGAGAGAGAGAGAGAGAGAGAGAGAGAGAGAGAGAGAGAGAGAGAGAGAGAGAGAGAGAGAGAGAGAGAGAGAGAGAGAGAGAGAGAGAGAGAGAGAGAGAGAGAGAGAGAGAGAGAGAGAGAGAGAGAGAGAGAGACGTATGGGTATTTTCGAAATGTCGAACAGTGATGGCCCATCACTGCCTTGAACATCACGCCCATTACTTACTTCCGGTCTCTCTTCTCATGGCCACCCGTGAGCAACAGTTTCATATCTTCAAACGTTGCTACATTTTGTCAGCTACATCAGGTGTAATAAATATACTTTCCCTAATAATAACTTCGGTTTATTGTAGAATTCCATCAGCTAGAATGGATTTACGACACGGTGGTTCACGGGGTAAACCTTTTGAGATGGTTAAGAAATATCTGTACACCTTTATGAGCCACGTTTATGAGGCGACCATCATAAACTATAAACAGCCATCATGTTCCTGCTAACGCTTCCCATAACAAAAGTTGGATTCAGTTCCTGAAACGAATCCAACGTTTTTATGTCCACACACGTCTGAAGTCAAGGCAGTTGTCACAATCATGACAGAAAATCATACAGTTCAAAGCGTAATATTGTGATGGAGCCGTACGGTTATTAATCTCGCTGCATGGAACTTATTCAAGGACATTTTTATTGCGCCTTCACAGTTGAGAAAAAAACTTACCGTGAAAGCAAAGGGACAAAATGCAAATAGAAATAAATGCATTTCAAATGTACAGAATGAATGGAATCCTCTCTGAGTGAATGAGTTTGGCTACTCAGCACATCTAAGGGTTTTGGCGACTGGGCCATCCATTAACATTGTATAATGACAGCGGTTCTATAACTGAAATCAGAAGGGCGATGGACTTGTCCAGTGGGTATTGGATGTGTTTCGCAAACTTGGGGTTGTGTTAGTTAAAGATGATAGCTTCTTGCATGCGTGTGTTTTTTTGTGTTGTGTTGTGTTGTGTTGTGTATGTGTGTGTGTGTGTATGTGTGTGTGTGTGTGAGAGAGAGAGAGAGAGAGAGAGAGAGAGAGAGAGAGAGAAGGGGGGTGGGCGTTAACAATGACCGTTCAGTCCTTCGGTAAGGGTGAGACAGGTCAAGGTCGAGCTCCCGTGCGCGTGGATTTACGAGCTGTGCAGCCCAGACCAGCAGTGATCGCGAGAGAGATCCTGACCTCCAGTAAGTGGGGACGTAACCGTTTACAAAGAAAAGCTGCGCTTCTGAACCCTTCGAAGAAGAAAAAAATCACTTGGATTCAGTAGCTGTGCAGCTGAAAGACCGCTGGTGAATCGCAATGAGAGAGAACATGACTTCCAGTAAGCGGATCCTGTCACGACTGATGGACGTAACCCTTCACTACAAAATGCTAGCCCTTCACTAATCCCCACCTCATACCGCCATCGCCATCACCACCGCCGCCAACACCACACACGTGTACACCTCACGACATGGCACACCGACCACACAAAGTATATAACTGTATCTACATATGTACACAGGGAGCGTGAGAAGAGATCTCGCTCACTCTGCCGACGTACCTCGCCCTGTCGTCACTATTGTCCGGGTCTCGCAAGTCACTACACGTCTTCACAAGACACGTGGTGGGGAGCGGGCAATGTCGTGAGAGAGACTCGCGGGGCCAGGTTGTATACTGTATACTATTGTACTTCTATCGCACCTGTTGCGATGACGTCAGCAAACATGTTAAAACACGTCTGTGTGTTTTGACGGGGAGCGTCGTCAGGCCTCGTACTTCTCATAATGAACGGCCTGTTTGCATCAGAGAGACCATCTACTTTTTCAACATTCTTAAATTTTTGGGGGCACATTTTACTAATTGGTGTCCTTCGTTAACTTAACTTTCCTTCGTTTGCATACACGTGAACATGTTGGTGAACACGGTATTATGCAAATCACAATTAGGGATTTGTTTGTATTGAGTTTTGTTTTGTCAATATATATTTAATTTGTATATTTTCAGCCTTCATCGTGTGGTAACGGATATGAATGCTTGCTTTGGATGTCATCGTTTAGCATTTGGAAAGGTTAATTGTGCTGAGTAACCCTAGAGTTAGTGTTCCTTACCCCTTTGCCTTTTGACTGATAACCCGTGAAGATCCGAGTTAAAATTAATGTTAAAGAACCAATGCTTTTCCTCAGAGGTGACTAACGGTCCAACTCGCTGAGTTGGTTGACACATGTCATGCTATCTCGTCTGGTAACATTCGACTTGGTGAAGTTCGAGTGTTAGTGACAACGGCTTAAAACAGTATTTCCTTCTCATCCATTCGACACACATCGGTGACACACGAACATCATTCAGTTAAAACAGCGAACATAGAAGTAGACGATAGTTGAGAAAAACAAAGGAAATTTTTAAAATGTTCAAATGCACGTGACGTTGCTGACGTTACAATATATAATTTCATTAAAAAGATATTTCCAATTTTCGATACGGTGCCAAATCCCTTTGGCTATACAGAGTGATGTAATCGGAGGCAAACTACACCATGCTTCTATACTAAGTCGTTTCTTAAAGGCTCACTAGTCTAGGAATAAGGTTTAAAATTACTCACAGGAATAAGCTGAGAGGACATTACTCGGTGCTCTGGCAATTACTGACTTGCGTAACCCGTAATATTACCGACGACAACAGGGGTGTAGATGCCCCCAGGCGTCTGCAGCTAAAGCCCCAGCGATGTTGGACCCAGTAGCGTTCTTATTGATATTCAGTTATATGTTATTTATGAAAAAAATATGCTGTCAAAGTCATTTTATTTTCAAAGAGCCAAACCTTAGCTGCATAAAACCATATGCACTGTCAAAGTTCTTTTATTTTATTTTTTCCAATTACTAAATTAATTTCAGTGTATTAAGTAAGAATAAGTAAAAGCTTGGATTAACGTGACATGATTCTGTGGAGTGTTCATGGGGGACTTGGTTGCGAAGCTTTATGTTGGAGTTATATATAAACCTGAATTTAATAGCTTATCTATAAATACACTTGACGCTGACTGGAGACATTACTCAGTGGCGCGTATGGAGCATGAATGTACATGGGGTGGAGGGTCTGAAGGCGAGGGGTGGGTTGGAAGTAGTGGGAGGGGTGGATGGGGTGGGTGGGGTAGGGATGTAACAAAAGGGAGTTACTCCTACACATAGCATATGGCACATCCCGATTCATTTGTTAAATGCTTCGAATAGCGAACCTTTGGTGACATTTTCAGTTCAAAATACATCTGACGCAATATAGCGCCTGTGTCGGATTTTATGGTTGAAACTGTCCCTGATTTGGCCAACCATATCTTTAAATTTGTTTCTCAAACAGCAGGAGGTTGGTTGAGCGAAATCAAATAAAGAAAATCATGAAAAAGTGTTTTTCACCAATCATGTAACTTATATTGCGAACTTTTAAACTTTCGTCATCCATCTGGCGTACATTTCCAAGATAAATGGGAATACGGGGATAGAAATCTTAAAAAATACTTCACGTCAAAATGAAAATTTAGCGCTGTCGGTACATGAATTTGTCGCTCGTGGAAGTCGTCATGGTGGCTGCAGCTTATCTGGTAACCGTTGTGGATGGTTGCACATACTGCAGTACTGCCACAGTGTCATGATCATACTAGTGCTTGTGCAGAACCATGATCATACTAGTGCTTGTGCAGAACCATGATAATACTAGTGCTTGTGCAGAACCATGATCATACTAGTGCTTGTGCAGAACCATGATAATACTAGTGCTTGTGCAGAACCATGATAATACTAGTGCTTGTGCAGAACCATGAGCATACTAGTGCTTGTGCAGAACCATGATAATAGTTATGCAGTACTGCTGCAATACCATGATAATACTGGTACTGGAGCTGTACCATAATACTAGTACTGTAGCCGCACCATGATAATACTAGTACTGTTGCAGTACCATGATAATACTAGTACTTCTGCAATACCATGGTATTACTGGTAGTGGTGCAGTTTCACAATACTAGTACTGCTGCAATACCATGATAATACAAGTACTGTTGAAGTACCATAATACTAGTACTGCTGCAATACCATGATAATAAAGTACTGTTGAAGTACTATAATACTAGTACTGCTGCAATACCATGATAATACAAGTACTGTTGAAGTACCATAATGGTAGTACTGCTGCAATACCATGATAATACAAGTACTGTTGAAGTACCATAATGGTAGTACTGCTGCATAATACCAGTACTGTTGTAATACCATGATAAAACTCGCATTGCTGCAGTACCATGATAATCTTAGTACTGTTGCAATACCATGATAATACTAGTACCGCTGCAGTACCATGATATTACTAGTATTGTTGCAGTACCATGCTAACATACATGAATTTATTATGCACACACAATTCTCGCGACAAAGTCTGCAGTGTCTCCGCGAGAATTTAAACTAAACGAATAAAAAAATATGCATAGTTTGATTCTGATCTGCACAAAAGAACATTTGTTCTTTCAGTCAGGCAGAGACCACCGCGAGCCCATAAACTTAAACCGCACAGATTAGTTGAAAAACACCATTCCAATACTTCTACTCGGATTTCATGGTTATAGGTCTATTTCAAGAGTGATGCACTTCTACAATCCCTGGGATCTGCATCTCATGTCCAGATGACTCGTCGTTATAGTGTTGAAATGTTCTTAGCAGCATCATACAAAATTACCTCCCTTCCGTTAACCCGGGGCGGCGGGGAAGCCTAGTTAAAGTGTCCGTTCGTCACACTGAAGACCCGGGTTCGAATCCCCCATATGGGCACAATGTATGAAGCCCATTTATTGTGTCTTCCGTGGTGGTTTTACTTGAATGTCGAAAACTGCGCCGTAAAACCATACTCACTCGTCCCTTTATGTCCGTGATTCACAACCAGCCTCCCATGCAAACCCCATGGAATACGCTTTGAAGAAGAAATGGTCAGAAGAAGAAATGGTCAGAAGAAGAAATGGTCACATCGATATTGCTTCACATCCTAGTATGATTAGTCCTTGCCTCTTTATTAATATCGTTTCTTAAATTATTTATGTATGAATACATGCACAATGTCATATATTTCTAAATAAGATAATTACATTCAACATATTAAACTTGTCCCAACCGAAATAGACACTCACCTCGTTGCACGGACACAAGGCCACGGCATATCCCAGTAGACTTTACGACTCCGAGACAGGCACATGATCTGTCTGCCATTAAAATAGTACTCGTCATGACATTAACTGCTCGGGACACTCTCTTGAAATTTATAACAGAACTAACGAAGTCGACCCAGCAATAATAACAAATCAAGAAGTTTAGTTTTACTGGCCGAATCTGGCAGGTAACCTTAAGTGACCCTTAACTGTACTCCCCAGCCACAAAACAGTTAATTATAAGGCCCACTTGGGCCATTACTCTTTGGTATTAATGTGATCTGCTCTACAAAGTACCACCCTTCACTGGACAATGCTGAAGGCATCGTGCCGTAAATTAACGTTGTGACTCGACGTCTGTTGGAATGATTATCAGGCTGACCTGAACTCGGGACCCGTGTTCGAGCCATACACAATGACACTTTCTATACAAACAGAGGGTTATTTACAAGTCCCATTTGTAACTTAGTCAGTGGTCAGTGTCCAAGGTGTATCAATGCGTCGACCTTGACCTCCAATTGTAAAAGGTCTGGACGCTTTAGAGGCTTAAATGTAGCCATCAAGAGAAAATTTGAAAACCACCAAACCAAAGCAAACCAAACCAAAACCAAAACCAAAACCAGACTGAAAGAAACAGATTAAGAAAGAATTACAATCCCCTGGAGTATATTACCGTGTGTTGAATTTTATAAAAAAAAAAAAAAAAAGATTGCGCAACAGATATCTATGAAAATGAAATTTGATTGTGACGAGTTTCAGCCAGGTGTGGTAGTAGTAGGAGGAGGGCGCATGAACGGGCGCGGGCTTCACTTGCGCTACCCGGGTGGAGATTCAATCTCTGACCTGCTGTATGGCACAAAGCCAACCCTCCTGTCGCATGTCACAATGTGGACGGGGTGGAAAACCCTCCTATTGCATGTCACGATGTGGACGGGGTGGAAAACGATACTGGCGCGTTGACTAGAGACGTTCAGAATTACGTGTGACCCATATTCGCGGTTCGTTGCATCCGTAATTCATCAAATTCACAATATCATAAGCATTAGAAATAGAAACCTCTGTCTGAGTTGTGTAATCCGATTTTCGCTGAACTTGCTTGTTCGTCTCTGAGTGAGTGAGTGAGTGAGTCTCAAAAAGAAAGAAACTATATATTCCTTTTCAACCGTTTTATTGTATGTATGTATGTATGTATGTATGTATGTATGTATGTATGTATGTATGTATGTATGTATGTATGTATGTATGTATGTATGTATGTATGCATGCATGCATGCATGCATGCATGTATGTATGTGTGTGTATGTACGTACGTGTGTGTGTACGTGTGTGTGTGAGTGTATCGACTGAACATTCCGTACCAACATACCAAAGTATAGTAAGTAAAAATAAATGAAGAAATGCAAAGGTAAATTGCCTGAAGAAAAAAAGGAACTTTACTAGGGAGAACATGTGTGTCAGGAACATGCCATCTATCATAGTGACAGACGTTATATTAAAATTCATGAAATCTATTATGCAGCGGTTTATGTAGAGATACAGACGTTTCCCACGGTCTACTTTGTGGCATCTTTGTGTTACACCACAAGAACTTCCTAACTAGATTATGACTCATTGCAGTTTTCCTGTTACTCCGAACATAATCCGAAAACCTATTATGTCACAGTATCACGACTATTTTGATAAGATCCTGAAGACGTTGTTTTCTCAGAATATTCTCATGCAACACGATTCATATCTAGATGAGCTTCGTGTTCTTCATTTTAACACTGTATTTTTTTAATTAGAATCGCTTCAGTCATCACACGCTAAGCGTACCGTAATGCCCCTAATATTTGTTACGTGTGTCTGCTCACTTCCGATTTTCAGTACAGACTTGAGTTTCTCTTTGAAAGTTTGGGAAACCTTGGCTTATTTGATAGCCTTAATGGCTCTCTAATTAACAGCCTTTTTAAAAAATGTCTGTTATAGCCTGAATAATAATGTCTTTCTCTTAATAGCCTTGACAATATTGACTTTCTCTTAATAGCCTTGACGATATTGACCATATTTCTCTTTCATAAATCGATAATGACTTTCTGATTGGTAGCCTTGATAGTAATGACTTTCTGTTTGAAAGCCTTGATTGCAATAACAATAATGACTTTCTCTTTGACTTGTTTGACAAGACGGACATTTCTTTGATAGTTTTAATGATATCTTTCTCTCCAGTGGACTGGACAATGCCCAGGCTCTCTCTTCAGGACGAATAGCCATGTCAACTTTCTTTGATGGACTCGATTAGGAAGTCAAGTTGGGACTTTCTGTTTGATGTAGTGTCCAATACTGACTTTTTTCAGATAAAACAGGGAAATCCTGGCCTTCTGCCCACACAATCGGATTGTACAGATTTGCGTTTGCGCGAAACCTCACACAAGACAAAACCCCAAAACCCCAAATAAAACTCCAACCTGTACAGCACTTCTCTGTCACCAAATTAGCTACATGGAACGGGTAACTCCAGAAGGAAGTCTTGTGATCACTGACAAGACCTATATCAAAAGAGCAATGTGTTGTTACGGAAGCCATTTGCAAAGTTGTGTGTTCCCTGGCAAACGAATTAAGTGAGTGAATATGGTTTTACGCCGCATTTAGCAATGCTCTAGCAAAATCACAGTGGGGGCACCAGAAATGGGCTTCACACAATGTAACCATGTGGAGAATCGAACCCGGGTGTTGACCTTGCAATAGGGTGTAGTGTTAAGCCGTTTGCTCGTCACTTCGGGGACCCGCGTTTGATTCCCCACATGGGTACAATGTGATCATTTCTGGCGTCCACCGCAGTGATATTCCTGGAATGTTGCTAAAAGCAGCGCAAAAACTGAACATACACTACTGCCTTTGTCAGAGGTGTAAAGAGCTAAGGATTATTCTCTGAGGAAAACATATTTTCAGTTACGATAACACGATGAGGATTTGGTGTCACGTGCCAACTGTTTGGCCAGTGGGAACACTTGAAAGTAAAATATTCAAATTCCATTAGGGTGGATACAGGTTATAAAATTAGAAAATGCGAAGAAGCTATGGGATTGCCTGTTATGACCAATAAACCGATTGGATTCAGAATACCTGCGGAAGCTTCCTTCTGGACGAGTCAATGGCAAATATTGACAAACGAGGAAGTGAAATCAGGTTTCACGCGTGAACATCTCGAGGAAACATTTTCAAGGAAAAAAACCCAAACCAACATTTCTATTGATACCATCTGTTGGATTAGGTCCTGAACGTATGTATTAAAGATAAACACTCAATGGTGATTATTTTGTTGATTTTCACAGTCATAGCTATACCTTCAAAATGTTCACTCAATGGTCTATAGTTTGGGGTAGGTGGTTGCGGGGGAAGGGGTGGCGGCGGAGTGAAGATCCGGGTTAGAATCTTCGGCAACCCATGCTTGTCGTAAATGGAATTGGTGGCCATCATCCAGTTGCGTAGATCAATGCTCATGCTGTTGATCACTGGATTGCCCAGTACAGACTCGATTATAAACAGACCGCCGCCATATAGCTGAAATATTGCTGAGTGCGCCGTAAAACTAAACTCACTGTCTCTACTTGTTGGTCTAGTGTATGCGGATGTGCCTGCTTGGCCGACTGGATTGAGAAGAGAGTAAGTCTTGTAGTTCGATCCTTAACATCAACGTACGCACATAATGTTTCCCTGCCTCATGCTCGGCAGTAGATCTGGAAGGACAAATTTTATGAATCTGTTTCTTATACTGGGATCAGTAACGGGTTAGCGATATAAATCGGGTTTTGTCCAGCAGTGATCAATCGCTTCAATACGCACCACACCCAAAGACCCATCCCCTACTCACACTTCGGGTTCATGTCATTATCGTAAAATCTTGACTCACCAACAGCATTAAAGTATTTTTAGTTGTTTTATTGAAATACTGATTTACTGTCTAAAATTATTAGCCGCAAAGGACACCCCCTTCCAATGTACGTAAATACGTATACAGATCACTCGAATCGCTGCCTGTCCGCTTGGGTGAAATACCCGTAATGAATCTGGCCTCGGACATTGTTGAGCTCCACGGGTAGGATGCGGATAAACCATGGAGCATTGCATGTGAATATGAATTACTTGCCAAAAGCTCGAAAAATGCCAGTTTAGCCCTAATTACTTTTGGACTTAATCATTATACAATCCATTTCAATACCAGCTTTTCATAGATTTATTGTCAGAGTCAAATGTCTCACTATGGTGGAATGTTTTTTTTTTAAAATGAAAAAAAAATGATAATATACTGAACAACAAAAGGAACTCAAGTTTCGAAAAGATGAAATCTCATAAAGTATGCGTTCATGTTTACATTTTCTATTTAAACATTTGACAAAGAGCCGGAGTTGAGTTTCCTTTGCTGTTCAGTATACTATTGATAATTGGATATTATTTTGTAATGAGTTTTGTCCACCCACGGTCATAGCACTAACGCCATTAATGTACCGGTCAGTGGGTCTCAGCTATTTTATACATACAACCAAAATTGCATATAGGGTAACAATCACCTTGTTACCATCTCATCCTACCGGGTACCCATTGACGGATGGATGAACTGAGACTTTAAGTTTCTTACGGACAGGAACATAAATATAACAGACACAGTAATTTTGCAGTAATAAAACATTATATATTACATAACATTCGTACTGAACAGTAGTATAAAACATTGTAATATTATAAAATAATAAACTCTGTGACGTCGTTTCTCGCTTGATCACATGTATGGTTATGTCCGTTTAAATTGTTTATCACATTGAAAATCCAGGAACTTTGGATTCAATAACCACATCGGACATCCTAGAAATAGCACTCTGTAAACTGTAGGAGTCACTTTCTTTTGGCCTTTAGTATCACATATCCAGCATTTTGATGAAGCAAACATCAGTGCCATGGTCGCCAGACTGGCTCTGCGGAAGCTTGCGGATGACGTACTTCTCGTAACTCTCCGAGGTCATGATGACGTACGTCTCGCACATCTCTGACGTCATTCGCGGAATTCCGTATTGTCGGAGACAGCGACAACATGGACGAGTCCGAGGAAGAACAGGGAGAAACTGAATGAGGAGACGTTACAGATCCGGAGAGGATGTTTATGTTGCCAGGCAACGGAGCCAGTGCGCATGTCTGAAATACATCCGCAGAAGGCATAATTGTCATCACAGAACCTGCCGCAGGGGCTCCAGTCATTGCCATGGTAACGGGCGGCTTCGTGGGTGAAGCGTTGGGTGATGTATAGACAGGGATGATGTAGTTTGGGACGTGACTGCCGCCGAGCACATTAGTAGGCAATACGAAGGCAATTTCTCCGTTTTGAAGCTTTGTGGGTATCACTTGTAGCCCGCTGACAACTTTGGTTGCTTGGACAGGCTGAGGAGCTGTAAATGCAGCGACATTATTATTTATGTCTGTGGAGAAAGGAACTGATTGCGTTGTTTGAGGAATTAATGGTTGTTCACTGGACGAAGACACCGACGAGCTCGTAACGGTCTGTGCCGGAAGTGGAGCTGGTGGAGTTGGAGGAGTTAGCGGAAGTGACGTCACAGGGGGTGGAGGCGATGAGCTGCTAGTTTCATCACCAGTAACACAGCTTGCAAGATGGTCAAGAACACGGGCTCTAAGTTCTACGTCACATCCGTCAATTGTACTTAGATATCTGCTCACTTCCTGGGCGCACTCGTTAAATCCAAGTCGCTGTTTATCGATATTGATTGGATCATGTCCGACCGAGGCTAGAATTTAAACAAAAGATAATTAGATAAAAACTTGGTCTCTTGTAAGCTAAAAATTAAATTTCCCATTTTGTATTAAGTGTATAAAAATAGATATATAATATTACATTAAATGTAAATAATATTAAAGATATTTTTTTGCAAAATTATCCAAACAGAACCCGATCGAGCTCAAGAAAAAATATTAAAAAATCATACACTTTTTTATCATGTAATTTTTTTTTTTTAAAAATGACTATTTACAAAGCTTGAAAAGTATTAAATTATGCCACAAGTATCAGCCCGAGATTTAAAACCACAACGCAATTCCTATTTCAAAGTCAGTTCCGTGTTGAGCTTAATGTCACGTCATGGATATAAATAAACAGGTTTCATTGAATGTCTCACCTGTGAGCGAGTGCCTCTGGATCTCTCTCAGGTGTTTGACTGTCATCTCCAGAATGTCCGCCTTCTCCATCTTGTTGTGGCGCCCCCCCTGTCAACGGAGACACACGTGCTATACATCAGCACACTTACATACATACTATACTTATATTTAGACGTGGAGCAAGCTACCGTGGGAAAGTGGTAGTCAAGCCATTCGCCCGTAAACGTCTCGCAACAGCGTTATAGAACATGATAACATCTACGATACAGAGCTAAGGAAATATGGAACGACAACCAAACACACACATGCATTCACCTTTAGTATATATGAACCGTCATAATTAACACGATGAACACCTGTCAGCAAACGGTGATTTATCGATCTTTTTACTTGCATTTACATTTCTTTATGATTTACCACATTACATTTTTTTAACACTTTGAGATTGGTGTTTTAAATATATAAATCTTTAGCTGTCATGTTTTAATTTTTAAATTGCAGAAACGATATTTATTCTTGTAATATTTTTTACGCTTATTTTCTGCTTATTGAACATGCCATTTTTACCTCTTTTTTGATGACTTCGAGTAAAAGTGACTTCAGTTCTGACAGGCTGGCGTTGATTCTAGCACGACGCCTCTTTTCCATTATCGGCTTTGTGCTCTGGAATAAGACGTGACAATTGTTAAAATAATGGCAAACGGTCGGGGTGATAAAAAAAAGAATGTTGATTCGTAACTTTGAAAGTAAGGTTCGTAAATATTCTATACTTACTTTTCTGTCGCGAGTTTCCCCGGCCGTTGTGGAAACTTTGTCGGAATGCATGTTTGTGTTGCGGAATTGTCCACCCGCGAGAGCAAGGGTGTGCGAAGGAATGTCTCCTGTCACGCGAATACTCAAGTAAATACCTACACTCAAGCCTTACTCTTATGTGGGAACTGCACTTGTCCACTCGCGTGTCAATCACGCTCCAGTACGCCCCGCCCAGCTCGTGGCAAGCTCTTCTCTGATTGGCGGAAGTGACGTCGCGAGCACGTCCGGCCTCGGTTCAGGTCTGAACATGCCTCTAATGGTTGATATGGTAATGAAGGCACGCGACCAGGCTTCAGTAGGAGTGTGGGAAAACTCCGCCTCCACCTTGCGGCCAGGTAGACGTCACCTGTGTCCCCCCAACCCCCTACCTGGGGGATATATGTGGCCAGGAACGCCGATACCCGACACACGAAAACACCTCGGCGAGCGGGGCACGGGCAGAGCGTGGGAAATGCAGACACCCTTTTATTTAGTTCATCGTGTTGAGTTGAAATCCCACCACAGCTCAAAAGGGCTTGCATTTACGCTCATTTCAATTTGCAATTTCAAATTCAAATTTTTATGCAGTTAGCCCGATGTATTATTCCTCATATATCAAAACGTTTTCGGGCAGAGTGTTTAATACATCCATTATTTTTTTTCTGTTTGCGCATTTTATCATAACATATTCATATCTTGTGTACTACACAATAACGCCGACTCAGGAGCGGGAGCAGATCACAGCTTTTGGAGCGGGCATTAGTGGCCATTACTGGGTGAGAAAACGATCTGACGTGATGAAGAAAGATGATCTACAGTCCATGGTTGGTAACAATACACCAGCACGAGGCATGTACGCAGTCTCAATAACCTATCGTCACATCAAATATAAACAAACCTCGGTAATGTGGAACCCCCATATTGTGGAACTCTGTTGCTGAGACGTCTCTTCATATACTGAGGACACTGGCTACCACCTGTGTATCCGGTTATCTATTAATGTGGACAATTCACCAAGGCCATTTTTGTTCGGATTTCCAGGGTCGTATTGTATACTGGACAGCAAAAGAAACGAAACTCTGTGTCTGTTTGCCAAGTTTTTAATAGAAGACATAAAGATGAACGCTTACTTTATGAGATGGCATTCTTTCGAAAACTGCGTTTATTCTGTCGTTCGGTATATTTTATTGGAATGGTGGAAGTAACAAATATGCATACCCTGCATGGGTATCAGGGTATTTGCCATTTCCTAGTCGGTATAAAATATGCAATATAAGTTTTAGGTATTCTTGTGTTGTACGAGACTTTTGGTAGGTATGTATGTACAGTAATAACCCCATTTCGTGGTTTCAGATCGATATTGTCAGACCCATTACGTATACGAGTGCACGGCTGGGTGCCTGATAACTGTAGATCTCATAACGTTTTAGAATGACTACGGAGGATGAACTGAGTCCTCTGTTTCTTTCTCCCTCTGTCTCGTCAATCCCGTAGCTCTCTTCATCCCATCTCTCTCCTCACTTTCCCTTTCACAGTTTATCTCTTATTTTCCCTCATTTTTCTTTCTCTTTCACGTTCTTTCCATTTTTGCTTCGCTCTCTCGTCTCCCATATCTCTCTCAGTTTATCTCTTATTTTCCCAGTGTTTTCCCTTTCTCTCTGTCAGGCTGTTTCCAATATCCCTTCACCCCGATTTCTCTTCCTATATCGCTGTTTCTTCTCTCCCCTCAGTATTCCCCTTTCTCTTTCTTTATATCTTCCTCACTCTTGTGACTATCCTCTAGTACCCTCTCTCTCTCGCTCTACCCCTCAATCCAAACCCTCACCTCAACTTCCCTCCCCCACCCACCTCCCCTGCCCTTTTCACATTTGCCGTTACCGCTGTTTCGACACGAGCTCAAGATGTTGTGACATATATTTTCGAGTATTTAGCCAGGTAGAATGGGAAGAGGCTAGAGGTTATCCCCCTCGGCGGTCATGTGCTAGAAGGCCTAGTCACGTGGAAAACCTCTTTATGCCTGACAGGCCGCATTACAAAATATCTGCCGCTGCTTGTCAGCTCTCCATGCAAGACACCTATGGGCAAAGCAGACACATATCATTATGGGATTGACAGTAAGAGCCGCGGTAAGGTAGGCTTGCCCGACGGTAGTCGGATACATTGCTGGGAGTACGTATTTTGCGTTCCAGCAATTACCAGATTACGGCTTTTGTGCTTACCTTCAAGCATACTTCCAACTCGTTGTCACACCTATGTGAAAATATTTCTTGAACTGAAAACGCATTAACTCTCTCATGCCAATAGAGAGCCTATATTTTCGAGGCTCTCTTAGCGCAAAGATAATCGTAAGTGCCGTACATTGACATTGACATACGACTATCTTAGTTCTAAGAGAGCTTTGAAAATTTGAGCCCTGTATATTAGGCCTGGTATGTTGATTTCTTGCTGTTATGGGCGAATTTTGGGATGTGGAGTCGATCCTATTTTGCACTGTCCTTGCTTGAACGTATGGTTAGTTGTTGCTGGTTTGTTGTTGAACGCTGTACTCAGACTCTGTCCTGTTACATGGTGGCAATCTGTTGATGATCGAGTCTAGACCAGCCAATCCAGTGATCAATAGATAAAGCATCGTTCAACGCAATTAGGATACGATGGCATGTGCCAACAGATTTTAAAGCATATCATAAAACCTATTTGAGTCAAGATGAGCAGAACATTTGGCCATCGTGCTAGCTATTTGGGTGAGTGAGTTTAGTTTTACGCCGCACTCAGCAATATTCCAGTTATATGGCAGTCTATACAGTCTAGTGAACAACAGCATGAGCATCGATCTGCGCAATTGGAAATGGAAATCGATGATAACCCGGATCTTCACTGGATCGCACCTCGAGAACCTATGAGGTAAATGCCATTTGGAAGCTGTTTGGATAAACAAGGGTAAATTAGAAGTTGTACATCCACTGAGTTCTCTCCCTTGTGCCTCGACAGGAGGGTGTGTCAGGTGAACTCAGTTATCATCCAGTCAGCGTCGATGCATCTAAACTCTCCAACCTGTGAGGGAGTGAAGCATGCAGACAAAAGCATCCGATATATCAGTTTCTAGAAAATGCATATGACCAGGGAGTTCCGACTGCAAACCAATTTCGCCTAGCCGTTGTATTGGTGATCAACGGCAAAGAAATGAAGCCGGATCGCTGACACCTGATTGGCTCAAGGGACACACGTGACCCGACCTTCTCTAGAGATGTGCTCATGTCTTGAAGCACGGAGGTATCCTATTTGACAAAAAAGTATGATTATAATGAGATCGTTTGTCGAAATGCCATCTCACATACATCGTCCTTAATGATGGCCAAGTCGAACAGATAAAGCGTTAGCTCGTCAGATCGAGAGTCCGAGTTCGATGCCTCTTGTGAGTTTAATGTTGACTCATTTCATATGCAACTAACGTTGCATTGGTGGAATATTTCCTCAAGGAGCAAAATCATAGTCACTCACCCCGATGTTGCCCTCTAACATATCGTAGGTACCCTTTGTTGCACGTTAGTACAGTCAGCCATCAATGTCTAACGTGCGGTTGTCTGGAGATGAAGTCTGTTGTCTGGAGATGAAAGCCTGTTGTCTGGAGATGAAGCTTGTTGTCTCCAGATGAAAGCCTGTATTCTCCAGATGAAGCATGTATTCTCCAGATGAAACCTGTTGTCCCAAGATGAAAGCCTGTTGTCTCCAGATGAAAGCCTTGTCACAGACCTTTCGCCTTCTCATGTACAGAAAGAGGACGTAAAAGTCTTTATATACAGATGGCGTGAGTGAGTGAGTGAGTTTAGTTTTGCGCCGCTTTTAGCAATATTCCAACAATATCACATTGGGAAACACCAGAAACGGGCTTTACACATGGCTCCCATGTTGGGAATCGAACCCGGGTCTTCGGTGTGTCGAGCCAACGACTTAACCACTAGCCTACTCTTCCGCCCCTGGAAAAATAGATTACTGATACCCACGAAAACCATAACATTTCGGAAGGAAAAGGAAAGTTAAGGAAGTAAGGAAAAGTAAGAAAATTTAACATTAGAATTGAGGGAAATTAGAATTGCCACATCATCAAAAAAATCTTAATGTTAGAGCTGAGGGAAATTTTACCTGCCAAATCATCAAATAATCTTAATATAGAACTGATGGAAATTGAACTTGCCAAATCATTCTGGACTCAAGCTCGACTGTGTAACAGGGTCTGGTAGTGGGACTCGGTTGTACCCTCACAGACAGTTCAGAATTCCCACTCCCTACTCCCTACTCCCTACTCCCTACTCCCTACTCCCCACTCCCCCTTCCAACTCCCCACTCCCTACTGGCCACTCAGGAGATCTTGCCACCACCGCCACCAGCGTTTGTCAGGACACGAGGTAAAAACAAGTATACGTTATGTATCAGGTTCTTGGCAAGTAATTTCACAAGGGAAAGGGACAAAGGCAGGTAATTGTCAAGACGGAAATTATCTTTACAATCGACGACCTAAATAACACGGTCCGACAGGTAGAGATGTGATTGCAGGCCTGATAAAACAGGCTGACATTCTGACAATTTATGAAATTGGCTATTTCATGTTCGCATAAAGTTTCATCGCTTCGTGCACTTCCAACTCGGATTTACATGTACTTGTCGGTACTGATGATAAATCGTCGTGGACGATCGTTCGGGGCGTACACGTGCCGACACCATCATGCATTTTCGGAAGGGGTGTTGGTTCTTTGATGTTATCATGCATAGATATAATCATATTTCGATATGATGAAATGGCTTAACTAATCAGTGCGTTTATGTTTATGGGCTCGCGGTGATCTTTGCCTGACTGAAAGAACAAATGTTCTTTTGTGCAAATCAGACTGTGGATATTTTTATTCGTTTAGTTTAAATTCAATGCATTTATTATGCATACACAATTCTCGTGAAGACACAGCTGACTTCATGAGTATGTTAATAGTGAAGTATAGTGATGAATCCAGGAATCAAGGTTTTCGCTGAAAGATAAGTCTATTTCGCTCCATCTTTGACATCCGTCACAAACACATGCAAAGCCAAGTCGGGTTGTGCGCCTGCAAATACACTGAGTGAGTGACTTTAGTTTTACGCCGCATTTAAGCAATATTCCTGCAATATCACGACGAAAGACACCAGAAAATGGGCTTCACACTGAGTACCCATGTAGGGAAACAAGCCCGGGTCTTCGGCGTGACGAGCGAACGCTTTAACCACTAGGCTACCCCACCGGCCGCAAATACTTGATTCGTGAGATGCAAGATAAAAGGAATCGCCGCAAATATATTTTGGTTACTATAATTGATTTAATTAAATTATTTAGTTTAAACCGTTACTGCTTATATTTTACTTGTGATCACAGCGCTCATGATCTTGATTTCATAAAAGTGATAGACGTCTTACACTCACTTACGGCTTTCGTGGGTGGCATGACATTTGTGTTACAATGGAGGACACGTGTATGCACCGTGAAACGTATTCCAAATGGAGGGACATTGTAGGCATTGTAAATGGAAGGACACTTGTATACACGACGACACGTGCACCAAATGAAAGGAAACATGTATTATTATGGTACGTGTTGTAAAGGGATGGGCACATGTATGTACGAAGAAACGTCTTCCATAAGGGGACACGTGCATTTCATGGTATGTACAGTATTGTACGCGACGTGTGTGAAGGACGCAACGTCTTCCAAAAGGGGACACGTGCATTTCCTGGTATGTACAAGTATTGTACGCGACGTGTGTGAAGGATGAAACGTCTTCCAAAGGGGGACACGTGCATTTCATGGTATGTACAAGTATTGTACGCGACGTGTGTGAAGGACGCAACGTCTTTCAAAAGGGGACACGTGCATTTCCTGGTATGTACAAGTATTGTACGCGACGTGTGTGAAGGATGAAACGTCTTCCAAAGGGGGACACGTGCATTTCATGGTATGTACAGTATTGTACGCGACGTGTGTGAAGGACGCAACGTCTTCCAAAAGGGGACACGTGCATTTCCTGGTATGTACAAGTATTGTACGCGACGTGTGTGAAGGATGAAACGTCTTCCAAAAGGGGACACATGCATTTCATGGTATGTACAGGTATTGTACGCGACGTGTTTGAAGGATGAAACGTCTTTCAAAAGGGGACACGTGCATTTCATGGTATGTACAAGTATTGTACGCGACGTGTGTGAAGGACGCAACGTCTTTCAAAAGGGGACACGTGCATTTCATGGTATGTACAAGTATTGTACGCGACGTGTGTGAAGGACGCAACGTCTTCCAAAAGGGGACACGTGCATTTCCTGGTATGTACAAGTATTTTACGCGACGTGTGTGAAGGACGCAACGTCTTTCAAAAGGGGACACGTGCATTTCATGGTATGTACAGGTATTGTACGCGACGTGTGTGCAAGACGCAATGTCTTTCAAAAGGGGACACGTGCATTTCATGGTATGTACAGGTATTGTACGCGACGTGTGTGAAGGACGCAACGTCTTCCAAAGGGGGACACATGCATTTCATGGTATGTACAGGTAATGTAACTGGAAGGAGAGGTGCGTGTAGGAACGTGTTCCAAATGGAAGGACACGTGAGTGTGCGACAAACAGTATAGGTTCTACGGTAATGTATTCTGAATGGAAGGACTCGTGCTGTTAATGGTAGGACATAATGCATGCACCATGGAACGAGCTGCAAATGGAGGGACACGAGTCTCTATACTTTGCACTGACGTTCTGTATTTGCCATACGTTTCGTCAGGATGGGTTCCAAGACATCTGACTCTTGGTCAGGAACGGTCATTATCTTTTGTGAGAATTTAGGTCGATTAGTAAGTTCAGGATTTGAGCGATGTTAATATTACTTGGCGATGTGTAACCTTGGACGGGTCGTGGATTCCAGCCTTTCAGTTTGATAAATAGTCAATTCTGAGGACGTTCCATCCTTAAAGAAGATGTCTTCTGTTTTCTGGGAATCCTATTGTTTGGCCATCTCCCAATGGCCTGAGCATTACTGGCCAGTATGGTGCTAATCTCAACTTCGTGGGAAAATCAAGGTTAAACGATGCGGACAACTCATTAAATGGTGTTTTCACACCCTGAATTACACCTGAGCACTAGGCGGGTGCCGCCTTGGTTACAGTGACTTTGAAGTCGAAGTACAATCGGGAAACTGACCTATTTACATAACAAGATATGCTTGTGAAATACCTCTCTGTCACCCAATACTAGGCGGTATCATTGGTGCCGAATACTTGGAACACAAAATACATAAAAATGTTCAAAGGTATTTCGGTAAGACGAAAACTGAGTCCACGTCGGCATCTCGTTGATATTTTCATATCCCTGAACATCGGCTTCATGTATCTGTCTGAAGAGATTTATGTCGTAACCCTATATATACCACCTGTACATACCACACACAAGCCACACACAAACCTCAGTGGGATGGAATTCTCGTATGTGTGGGAGAACAAGACCGGGCCTTCTCCTGGATTCCCGAAAGCGACCTCTGGTTCCTACATCTGGGTGACGTGGTAGCAATGTCGTTTGAGTCCACGGCGATCTCAGTGTATTTTGTATAGCTATCCTGTATCGATAGACGCCTCATTTCTACAGTTACGCAATCGGTCTCGGTTACAGGGTTGCCCGTCGTATCTGGGATTTTTAGTGTGTGGTCTGCGTCACTTACAAACGTGACATACGTGACGTTGGATGAGATGATGTACATGATCATGCGTGTTATTGTGTGACGTGTGACATACGTGACATTGAGAAACAATGAGTGACATATACATCATAATACTCGCCTTCGGATAAGAATGAGTGACCCACACATGACAATACACGGCACTGGATAACAATGGGTGAAACATACACGGTAATACATGCCACTGGATAACAATGAGAGTAACACATACATGATAATACATGCTATTGGATAACAATGAGTGACAAAATACACGCCACTGGATAACAGTGAGTGACGCATACATGTTAATACATACTACTGGATAGAAATGAGTCACACATACATCATAATACAAGCCACTGGATAACAATAAGAGTAACACATACATGATAATACATGCTATTGGATAACAATGAGCGATACATACATGATAATCCATGCCACTGAATAACAGTGTGTGACACATGCATGGTAATACGTGCTATTGGATAACAATGAGTGACACATACATGATAATCCATGCCACTGAATAACAGTGTGTGACACATGCATGGTAATACGTGCTATTGGATAACAATGAATGACACATACGTGATAATACATGCCTTTGCTTGACATTGTTAACAACGAATGACATATACTTGATAATACATTCCACTGTGTGACATGGGGTAAGAATGAATGACTCAGGCATAATCACATATTCCACTATGTGACACTGGGTAAGAATAAGTGAACACAAACGTGGTAATGCATGCCACTGTATGATATTGGGTAACAATGAGTGACACATACGTGATAATACGCGCCATCGTGCGGCAATGGGTAACAATGACATCGGGTAACAATGAGTGAAACATACAATGAGTGACACAACCTGTGAGTCGTCTCCTCCGACAAGCAGGGCTGTATTAAGGCCAATTCTAAAATTCATCCTCGCCGCTCTATGTAAAAATAAAATTACAATATATTTGAAAAATATAAATAAATTCTTATAAGTAATTAGCTTTCTGATCCGGAAGTAAATAACTAAAACTCAATAGCCATCATATTCTTTTAGCTTTTGAATGTAGGACAAACAATTGATACCCAAAAAGCTGACGCGGTCCCAACTTTGATTGGATTTATTAGAACTGAATAATTCCTTGGCAACGAATGGTATAGATAACAGCTTCTTTACTTTTTTGCGGCTTGGCGTATGTGGACTACTTCTTGCCCCCTTCATCACGTGAATCATCAATCATTCACCCAATGAAGGGGCACGGAGCAGCTCACATACGCCGTGTTGTATATTTTAAAGAAGTTGTAAATGCATACCATTCGTCATACCTTCCATCTTTTAAATGCCAATCAAGTATCTGAAAAACCCGTGAAGGTCCCGGGGTAGAATAGGCCTTCAGCAACCCATGCTTGCCATAAAAGGCGACTATGCTTCTCGTAAGAGGCGACTAACGGGATTGGGTGGTCAGACTCGCTGACTAGGTTGACACATGTCATCGGTTCCCAATTGCTCCCATCGATGCTCATGTTGTTGATGACTGGATTGCCTGGTCCAGACTCGATTATTTACAGACCGCCGCCATATAGCTGGAATATTGCTGAGTGCGGTGTAAAACTAAACTCACTCACTCACTGAAAAAGTCTAACTGACTGTTGTTTCAAGGCCCCATTAGTCACCTTCAAGACTCAGTAAAGCTATCAAAAGTTTTATGACACACATCTGGAGGCATTTTAAAGTTTCATACATTGGTAACACGAAAACGGCCCATGCAATTCCCTTTTTGGACTTGTACCGTAATTTCTCCATGAATAGTTCACTAGCCTGTGCATGTGTTTATGACCGGTGCTGCTAGTGAGAACGCCTGATATCATCACTATTTTGATAGTGTTTCACACACATCTGTTCATAATACAGTCAGAATTGTACAAAAGGACGGTACTTAGTAATTATTTCCTGGGGATGTGGGAAGGGTTTTGTCGCTTTTTATTACAGCAGAGGCAACATTATTCTCGTCCTTTATAGCAATATTCCAGGAATATCACGGCGGCAGACACCAGAAATGGGTTTCACACAGTATGTCCATGTGGGGAATCGAACCCGGGTCTCCAGCGTGACAAGAGGACGCTTTGACTATTAGGCTACACCCCCCCCCCCTCCAAAAGTACATACTGTGTAATTATAATTTGCCCACATGTACTTTGAGGGGCGTCTCAACGAAATCACAGCAGAATCCGTAAGGATGAAGGACACAGTTATTTGTTGTTGTTTTTTTAATAGGTATTTTGTTTTGTTTAATCTTGTTGTAACCTTTTGTCGGGCGTTTCGCTTTGGTTACCCGACCAACCTTGTTAAGTGCAACGAAGGATAACGCTCCGCACCCAACAATTTCAAGCAATTCAGTGTGCCTAGCATGATCACTTGTAAATATTTGAATGGGTGGGATGTGACATGGCTGGAACTGCACGGGTGACACGGACGTAAATGACAAGCTAGCTGTCCCTATCATGTCATTCATCGTTATTCCACACAAAGGACAAACTTGTTTTCGGCAGGGTGCAATACTTTGCATTCAAACAGACTCAATCATGTTTATTATTTTTGATTAGAAAGTGAAAATGTATACCTCTTTTGACATTATCAGTAAAGCTATCTACTGTGTCATTTACTCTTAATGCCTAGTGTACCCATTGATCTTTATACCGGCGCCGGTCTGTAGGCGTTGAGACGCCATGACATCTTACATTCAATATGGCTGACCACGAGTCGCCTCGTTCTGACACCGGTGTACTCTCGAACCCATGCGGACCCTGAATGTGAGACGTGCGCAAATGTGCGTCTTTTGTTAAACTGGCGTCGTCAGATTTGTGCGAACATTGATTGAAGACATTCGTAGATATGGTTGACAAGCACGGGGAGATAAAATGAAACAATTGAATAGAAGCTGAATCGCCAAATGCTTTGCTTGTAGGAGATAGGATTCCAAAGTGACATTCTGTGAGCGAGTCTGGTGTAGGTCAGCTTTGGGCAGTATTTTAGTTCCTAACGTTTCTGTTCTCAATGCGTGACCCAAGTGACCTATACTGAGTGAGAGAGCGAGTTTAGTTTTACGACGCTCTCAGCAGTATTACAGCTATGGCGGCGGTCTGTAAATAACTGAATCCAGATCAGACAATCCAGTGATCAGCCGCAGGAGCATGGGTCGGCGCAAATGGGAACCGAACACATGTGTCAACCAAGTCAGCGAGTCTGACCACCCGATCCCGTTAGTAGCCTCTTACGACATAATCGTCTTTATGGCAAGCATGGGTTGCTGAAGGCCTATTCTACCTCGGACCTTCACGGGTCCTGAAGATGTAAACATCAACATAAGGCGACAAACGGGATCGGGTACTCAGACTTTGGTAAATGTATGCCATCATATCCTAGTTGTGCAGATCGATGATTGCGATCAACCACTGGATAGTTTAGACTCATTTATTCACTAATGCTGTGTGGCGTTAGACTGACATGATTACATTTCAGACAAATTGTGTGAATGTCGGATGCTGCCGGCAGGGCAGGGCATGCTTATCTTTCCCGAATACCTGGTGTCACCGAAGTTATAAATTGGTCCATTTATATGATTTTCACAGCTACTTTGCCTTTACACCAAATTAAATCGACTTCCGATGACGGTCAAAACTGGGTATTCGTTACCACTAACGCTTTACATTCGTAATGGAATTTGCGAGTGGAGTCGACTGTTGTGACACATTCCACCTTCCTTGACTGGGGTCGGTGGGGTTAGATTCCCCACATAGGTGAGAAGTGCGAAACCCATTTCTGGTGTCCCCCGCCGTGATATTGCTGGAATATTGCTTAAACCGGCGTAAAACTAAACTCATTCACTCACTCCTTCTTGACCTAATATCCATATTTACATATTCGCTATGGCGACATGTTACCATAGGTGTGGACTTCAAAGTGTCCTCTGAGGTGTAATTCGAGGTGACTCGGCCTTTTCGAGCCAAGCCTCTGGAACGCATTGGCCAATATCACCCAATCTGAGTCAGCTCGACTCCCAACACCGTTTGTGTTTTCGTTAACCTGCCTTCCTTCCCACACGCTGTCCCAGAGCTTGGCCAATTACATGTCCCTTTCTGCACGATTAAACACTCGAAGACGCCAAGCGGGAAACAACAACGTCACGGGAGATAACTCTATTTGCAATAACCTGCGGTGGAGAAAGATATCCCAGCATGCTTCAGAAGATAATAAGGCATATCGTAAAACAATGTCGGGTGTTTAACCTACTTGGGTCACGAAAACAAGAAACCTTGACCATCGTGAAGATTTAATCGTTATTCTTATCACTGGGGAGCACAAGACTGGGCAGTTGTTTAAGTAGATGGGTAGGAGAGATGCATGTCAATTGTTAGGCATGCTATTGTCCATTTGACATGTTTATTCGTTTGTTTTTAGGTTAAAGCCGACTAAAAACATATTAAAGCAATATGACCTTGGTGCTCCAGTTTACCAGACAATCCAGTGACTGACATGGTGATCGTCTATCTACGCAATTTGGATATGATGACGTGTGTCAACCAAGTCAGCGAGCCTGACCACACGGTCCCGTTAGTCGCCTTGGGTGTTTCCGTCATAGGCGGAAATCCGAGGTCGTTTCTTCACGTAATGGTAATAAAGTCTGTGGTAAATATCTGTAGCTTTAACAGTGAAAATACCATGAAATGTAAGAATAAATAATGGCGATTGCTATGAGATGTACTGGGAAATATCACAATAGGTAACTATGGTAAATTCAGTGAGGTATATTAATAAATATCAGTGTAAAAAATGTTGAATACTTTGAGGTATGATAATAAGTATTATGGTGAATAATGGTGAGTGCTGTAATGATCAATATTAGTGTAAATATTTGTAAAAATGTTGAGGTTCTATGACAAATATCATGGCAAATGTTCGCACATATTTTGAGGTATAATGACAAATATCAGTGTAAATATTTGTAAATACGTTGAGGTTCTATGACAAATATCATGGCAAATGTTCGCACATATTTTGAGGTATAATGACAAATATCAGTGTAAATATTTGTAAATACGTTGAGGTTCTATGACAAATATCATGGCAAATGTTCGCACATATTTTGAGGTATAATGACAAATATCAGTGTAAATATTTGTAAATACGTTGAGGTTCTATGACAAATATCATGGCAAATGTTCGCACATATTTTGAGGTATAATGACAAATATCAGTGTAAATATTTGTAAATACGTTGAGGTTCTATGACAAATATCATGGCAAATGTTCGCACATATTTTGAGGTATAATGACAAATATCAGTGTAAATATTTGTAAATACGTTGAGGTTCTATGACAAATATCATGGCAAATGTTCGAACATATTTTGTGGTATAATGACAAATATCAGTGTAAATATTTGTAAAAATGTTGAGGTTCTATGACAAATATCATGGCAAATGTTCGCACATATTTTGAGGTATAATGACAAATATCAGTGTAAATATTTGTAAAAATGTTGAGGTTCTATGACAAATATCATGGCAAATGTTCGCACATATTTTGAGGCATAATGACAAATATCAGTGTAAATATTTGTAAATACGTTGAGGTTCTATGACAAATATCATGGCAAATGTTCGCACATATTTTGTGGTATAATGACAAATATCAGTGTAAATATTTGTAAATACGTTGAGGTTCTATGACAAATATCATGGCAAATGTTCGCACATATTTTGAGGTATAATGACAAATATCAGTGTAAATATTTGTAAATACGTTGAGGTTCTATGACAAATATCATGGCAAATGTTCGCACATATTTTGTGGTATAATGACAAATATCAGTGTAAATATTTGTAAATACGTTGAGGTTCTATGACAAATATCATGGCAAATGTTCGCACATATTTTGAGGTATAATGACAAATATCAGTGTAAATATTTGTAAAAATGTTGAGGTTCTATGACAAATATCATGGCAAATGTTCGCACATATTTTGAGGCATAATGACAAATATCAGTGTAAATATTTGTAAATACGTTGAGGTTCTATGACAAATATCATGGCAAATGTTCGCACATATTTTGAGGTATAATGACAAATATCAGTGTAAATATTTGTAAAAATGTTGAGGTTCTATGACAAATATCATGGCAAATGTTCGCACATATTTTGAGGTATAATGACAAATATCAGTGTAAATATTTGTAAAAATGTTGAGGTTCTATGACAAATATCATGGCAAATGTTCGCACATATTTTGAGGTATAATGACAAATATCAGTGTAAATATTTGTAAATACGTTGAGGTTTTAAGATAAATATCATGGCAAATGATGGTACATTCTGTGAGGCATAGTGATGGATATCTGTGTAAATAGTGATAAATATTGCGGGTGTAAACATCATGGTAAATAATAGATAAACCTTATCAGATGCATGATGTGTAAATAATATGCCAAAATGCATACCGTGACGCGTAATGGTGACCATTTGTGTCCATAAACTGTGGTAAGTAGAGTGTGAAGAATTGCGAACCCTGCAGCGTATAGATGGCTGGGGACTAGCCCGTTGGTTAAAGCGTTCGCTCGTCACGCCGAAGACTCGGGGTCGATTCCCGACATGGGTAATTATAAAATGTGTGAAGCTCATTTCTGGTGTCCACGGTGGTGATCGCGGATATTGCTAAAATATTGCACAAAACCCCCCAGTGTAAAACAAGGTTTCTCACTCACCCTTACCCCTTCATAAACTATCTAACGTTTTGTAGAGACATAATTATACCTGAGACTTTCCTTTTGTAATCAGTGGTCAGTGGTCAGCAGTGTCCGTTTACAGGGATATCAAGCTGTACATCAAGATGGCCTTGATAATGACAGAACTGGACAAAACGATATTTATGCTCAAGGCTACATGCATCACATGTCAAAAAAAAACAAGCGGTCAGATTTCACTTCTGTGTAATTGAGCACTGTATCTGATGATCGTGGCAAAAGCAGAGTGTCCAATGTGGGTAATAAATACCCTAGAGTCTGACAAGTGCGAGTCCAGTGTCTGGTGGACATTGGTCATCTTTATCCTCTGGTCTTACCTGAATCTCGTGCTGAGTCTCAAGGAGTCACCCCTGGCTAATGCACAGACAGGACCATTCACAGAGTGACCGCTCCAGCATGAGACGAGCGGATAAGGTAGGAGATTTAGGAAAGCCTACCTATCGTCGGATACCATTGGTGACCGTCGGATCTTTACCATTTTTCATCCCGACAGACGTATATAAAATACTAGATCTCGTTTGAAGCCACCGCCTTATCATGGAAACGAAATAGCGTGCAACTTAGCTTATCAACAAACATACGACCAGTTTACTCTTTAAAGTATCAATGTATTCAAGCAGTTGAAATGCACATTCTCAGATGAAAGGTCAAATATATTTTGGTCTCATCATCTATGACTTTTGGGGAATGCGTGGCAGAATAGGATTAACTGAACATTTTTCAGCTTGGGACGAGTTCCCTATGTTCCTTGACGTTCTGTGGGAATAACGGACTTGTTTTTACATGTGTTTGTGACGGACGCCACCAGGAAGAATACGCTCACCTTATTATCACTGCATATTTGATAATCATTCATTAACACATGGGTAGCCTTGCGGTTAAAGTGTTTGCTTGTCGCACCGAAGATCCGGGTTCGATTTCCCACATGGATACAATGTGTGCAGCTCATTTCCAGTATCCGCCGGCGTGATATTGCTGGACCATTGCTAAAAGTGACGTAAAACTGAAGTCATTCATTTATGAACAAATATTCCTGACATCGTTGTCTGAATCGTACAATTTTTCTATTCTCATTGATGTGGAAAGTGTTTTGTCGATGTTTTTTTTCGCCTAATATATCAGTCATTTCAATCATTGCTGATAAGTAAGCATGACAATTGAAAGCTACAATTCTGGGCTGCATATTATATAATAGACAAAATAAGTTAGGGATAATGATATTTTTATGATTGATATTTCATCAGTGTATCAATGAATAAATAGACCATTATTCACAGTTTCAAAATTTACATATATCCCTAACTATTGTTGTCCAGTATAGATAACTGCACCGTTGTCGTTAGACAGCGTGATCCCCACTAATGTCAAATATTTTCCGATCGTCATATACACATCTGAACAATTAAAACAAAATATATTTTGTGGATGTCTAATACCACATGACACCTGTAGATCCCCATCGTTAATTGATTAACAGTTGCAAGACTTGCCTGCAGTGTTCCTGACACAATTTTCGTCATGGTTTGAGAATCTGAAGTTTCAAGAGTACTCTTTGTTTTTCACGTCAGTTTTGATGCCGTTACTTTTTTTCTGTCAGTACATATGAGAATTTTATAGCTTTATAAAAAAAATTAAGATGCCAAAACTGCAGTCAGAAATCTGTGTAATAAATCTCGCTCCGGCGCTACCAATCTCTTTAAGCATGGTCCTATGTCCTTCAAGTGCAAAGGTGGTCCCATTTTTGGCAATCCTGAAAAATAACTTTGAGGAAAAGTACACTTGACGTCACTGTCTCAGTACGACGGTGCAGTTATGTCAGCAAGACCCATCAACAAATTCCATAAGTACTAAACACGGTTTCAGACATTTTTCGTCCATTAGAGTCGACTGACCTCCAAGCGAGGACATGCGCTCGTCACGTGGGCCACTTCCGTTCGCAGTTGTGACATTCCTAAGACGAAAGACGTTTTTTTTCATAAAGGCAATGCATAATAAACTAATGGCAATCACGTTCTTCTGTCGGTAAACTCCAAGGATGACAGGACTTGTCTCGTCACGTGGTTGGCGTCCTGGGATCAGATTAATGGCCGATGTCAAATACAACCGTGTTCAGTTTTATGCGCATCTGTTTTGTCATAAAAGTATGGAAGGGTGTTCTAGCGTCTTCATAAATGACCACTTAAATTTACGTAGGTTGTGCTTAAATCGACATAGAAGATACTTTCGTCGATACAGATGCTACTTTCATGACGTAACACATAGCAACGAAGATGATACTTTCATGATTTTACAATCCATTTCGAAGAAAGTATCATTCACGATCGAAATAGCAACCTTCGCATTGGTGATTTTTTCCAGTTTCGTGTCACCTCTTGCTTGATCATAAGTGAGTGTGTCAATCAAGTGACCGAGCCTGACCACCCGATCCCTTTAGTCGGGATTAGGTATCCCGTTAGTTAGTTTTATGGAAATCGTGAGCTGCTGAAGGTCTATTCTAACCCGGACCTTCACTGGTCGGCTTGTGATGAAATGATACCTGTATCTTTAGCTTGAAGTGAGGCCAGGTCTGTGAGGTAGGCTGGTGGTTAAAGGTTTTACTAAAGACTCTGGTTTGATTCCCCACATGGGTACAATATGTGAAGACCATTTCTGATGCCTCCCGCCGTAATGTTTATGCAATATTGCTAAAAGCGGAGTAAAATCATACTCGCTCACTCACTGACTCGCATCAAATGAGAGCATATTCTTATGCTTGTGTCAGTGAGTGAGTTTAATTTTACGCCGCTTTTTTAGCAATATTCCAGCAATATCACGGCGGGGGACACCAGAAAATGGGCTTTACACATTGTACCCATGTGGGAAATCGAACCCGGGTCTTCGGCGTGACGGGCGAACACTTTTACCACTAGGCTACCCTACCGCCCCTCTTACGCTTGAAGTGAACTCAGCATCTTTCAGTGATAGTAAAGCATATGCAGGCCTGGGTATGTAGCTGAAATACTGCTAAGTGTAGCGCTAAACAGTTAACACAAAACCCACCAGTCCTTCCGTAGAACAGACTCAACTTACTGAAGACCAGAACACAAGCTTACCATCGAACAATACACCCTTAGTACCAGCGAGCGTTGGGATTACAAGCTCGCCGCATCACGGTGTCAGCAGCGACACCTGTGACTATGACTCATTGCTATAATTGCCCGATTTAAACATTTCTACAAAGGACGTGTTAGGAGCTGAAGAACGGAAAGAATACATGCAATTTGAAAGGGTCAGCTTTACATCTCTTGCAGAGATTATAACCAACAAGCAGACAAGGGAGCGACTCATTCTGTCTTCAAACACACACCAATGCATTATTCAATAGTGTCGTAAGAGCTAGCTATACAGACTTAATATATAGTCAGGTGATCCTAATGCATTTATTTAATATTTGTTTACCTTTTGTGACCTTGCACAGGTCGGTGTCTATGAGAATGCCAATGCTCCTACGTTCCCACAAACCCGAACAAACACAAGGCTCTGCTCATCTGTCAATCTCATTTCAAATTTCTCTTTACCATTGAAATATTCACGGCGATCTTCAATGGAACGTGAGTGGCCAAAGGTTTCACTCATTTTAGGGGATAATTTCTTTAGCGCAAAGTCATAGGAAGTAAACAGGCTTTGTATACTGCGCATATTATCATGGTATTAGCATACAGTCGTTTTCCGGCACAAAGCACCCTGGCTCATCTGAGACAGGCACACAGTTTCTTCACTGTTCCAATAAGCAAGCTCTGTTTAGGATACAAGGTAGAGATGAGACCTCGTCCCAAATATTTTACATGGCTTGCCCAGTTTGTTTGAATGGAATAGAACTGTTAGCAATTGTGTGATAGGTGTTTAGGGAGTCAGTGATTTGGGTTTTGCCCCATTTTAAACAGTGTAGCTGAATGTCACGAAATGTCTGCTTAATGTAGGACGAAAACCCGAAGTTATTCATGTCTCAGGCGTTTATCAAGTGAGCGACGATGAAAAAACTAATAATCATAATCAGGATCGGGTTTCGAACAATAACTATTGTTTTTTGTTGTTGTTGTTGTTTTGTGTGTTGTTTTTGTTTTTGTTTGTTTTTGCTTGTTTTTTCCTTTTTTTTTTTTTTTTTGTTGCGCCCAAGGGTCACAACTCTCACAACTCAAATTACGGGGCCACAGATGACACCGCAACCAGTGTTCCCGCCAGGTCATTTTTGGTTCACTTTACGGGTTCACTTGGTTCGCTTGGAGTAGTCTAGTGGTTCGCTCGAAGCAACGAAGATCCCGGCTTCGATTTCCCACATTGGAATGTAATGTGTTAAGCTCATAACTGTGTCTCCCACCATAATATTGCTGGAATATTGCTAAAAGCCATAATCACTTTGGTTCACTTTAGAGTTTGGAGTTTGTACACTTCAAATAAGAAGCAGTCCGATGAGCAGTTCATCCTCGATATCTCCACTGCATACGTTCCGATAAGTCTTTACTATACCCTGAATGCATCTACGATAGTTTTATTACCTCCCCATGCTGGCTCAGCAATCTCACAGTAGTCAGTCAGCTAAGCTGCAGTTACAACCAGCTTGCCAGTGTCAACAAAGATAGCGGTCGCAGCTGCGATGGTGTGACTCAGTTTTGAGGGAAATCATACAGACAAATTGACAAGTCCGAAACTTCAAAACCATATGTGCAAGAGTCCATTCTACCGCTTTCAGAGAACCTCTGCATGACTTGTGCTGCCAAGTTTAATCGGTTAGGTAATTTGAAAAGCGACAGTGAGTTGTCATTGCTACGTTCAACTTCCCAGCGTAGACATCTGACTGGCTAAAAAGCCAAGCAAAGGGAGGTAATAAATTCATATCGCTGAGCCGTAGATGCATCCAGGATATAGTGGAGACTTATCGGAACGTATACCCTGGAGATATCGAGGATGGCAAAAGTCTAGATTAAATGGTTTCAATGACACCCCTAGATTCTAGAGCCGTCGTACCCACGGGCGTCTCTTTTAGATGTCTTCAAATGTCATGCCAGGATTGTCGATGACATGATTGTGCAGTCCGGATTCGACTTTTAGACATGGTGCGTGCGAGAAGAAAGAAACAGACGTCTTTGATAATTCAGGTCCACACTCATTTCACATGTTTCTGGATTACAGAAGGACAATTGCTGAATGCAGCATAAAATTAATAAACATATGAGCAGATCATCAGACACACAGATGACATCACTCACAAAATTTGGGGTCGAAGCAGACACTTGTGACTTGAACAAAGGGCACTTCAGATAACTGACTCTGTCAGGCATTGTTTGTCTGAACACACGCCCTGAACTTCTTGACAGTTTGTGGCTAAACGTGTTACAGTGATATATAGTTGAATGCAGCATAAAATAAATACACGTGATCATAGGGCAGGCTAGATTGACTACAGCAGGCTAAATGAAGCTAGAACGGTGTCTATGTCCTATCAATGCCAACGTCGATGTGTCGACGTCGCTGAGAACTGAGAAGCGTCAGACAATTCAAACAACGTTAGGAAAGCCACGACTGGCAAACAATATGACCACTTTCCCCGGAAATCCCAAATGCCAGGTTGCTGGGTGGCTCTATATCCCATGTTATAATAACGCCCTTGCAGAATGCAGGTTCTTTCATTATCCTGGGATCGCCAAGAAATAATGGCTGTCAAAAAATACCGCTTAACGCATTATTGGACGGACACCGAAAACACGCTGTCGACCAGGGCCCACTTGCACAAAGCGATCTTAGCGCTACAATGATTGTAATTCCCATTCTCCAACATAGGCTTAAGATAGTCGTAGCGCTAAGATCGTTTTGTGCAAGTGTGCCCAGGAATGTATCCACCTGGCCTATATCCAAAAGGTAGTAGAATCTGTACTGTCAAGAGAGAATGCAATGCCAAATGTGAAACACGTTACATGTATAGCTATACTGATCTTTTCATGCTTTGTCGGACATCATCGGAATTCACTATTGGTTGGTCATCTGATACCTTACAAAACTGAAATATATCATTGACGGGAAGAGTTGGCCTGGTTTGGTTTTCTTAACCATCGACATCGACTCTGAAGCCCAGCCTACATCTATCAACAATAGTCCCGTCATGAATATATGGATATATTTACATATTAATTAACATTGGCTTGGTAATATTATTATCATACAGCCTTGGGTCATGTGAGTATGGTTGTAGGCCGCTTTTAGCAATATACCAGCTATATCACGGCGGGAGACACCAGAAATGGGCTTCACACATTTTACCCATGTGGGGCATCAAACCCGGGTTTTCGGTGTGACGAGCGAACGCTGCAACCACTAAGCTACCTCATCCCCCATACAGCCTTGGAGAACAGTGATCTATCCATGTGGCATTTCTGGTGTCCCCAGCCGTGATATTATTGGAATAACGTTAACATCCGCATAAACCTAAACTCACACAATCACCCACGTCATGGGGTGAGTACTCAACCAGTAGGTTATCGCGTGTGTCAGAAGAAATCAGTTTTTATTTTATCTGCTGTGTATATTGTATTTGCACTGTTTTCCGTGACGATCATACCACAGAACACAATCTCAGTCCTGGCTGTTACATAAATCAGTGCTTACAGGGAAGTCGTTTATCCGGGAAGGTGAGATCTCGTTCGCTTTGACAAGTGTCCGGATTGACGAAGCACTGACGCAGAGTAATGCATCTGTATGTATTTGCGATGAATCCACGTGTCCGTATTCCAAAGATCATTCGCAATGCGAGGTTACCGGACAGTGGAATATCGTTCTTAACTATTCCCCTATCTAATATCTAACAACAAATTGTAGATATAGCATGAAACCATGCAGTGACATCGCTTTCGAAAGCAGTTGACAGTGAAATCACGCATTATTCGACCAACAATTTCGCCGGTTACAGAACACACACGGTGAACCCGATATAAACCCTCCACACAATGACCGACGGTATCAGCTGGACTACCAAAACCAGCACCAGGCCTTTTCTCGGAAGCCAGTATCTTGAAGCGAATTTCACAACTGTCGGCGAGGAGGGACGCCACGGCGTATCTTGAATCGGCAACCGAAAGGTTCATTAAAACGACAGCCCTAAACCACAACAATGCAAACTCATCTACACCCTTTGACCATATTTGCTTTGCGGTCAGTCCTCTGGACTATCAGATATGGCCACACCGCATTCCTCACTGAGGTGTTAAAACTGCGTGAGTAACAACACGTTGCCATTATACAGTCGGACAATGACCGTCACTGGTCCATTATAATCGGTGTCACAGAGTGTTTGGGGTACCACTTATACCACGATAACAACACTCTAACGCAAATACGTAAAAATTCTTGTGAAAGAAATTGGGTGGGATTGTCCCACAGTGGGTAATAACCTTTTAGCCCTTCACGTTTTGTGGGTACCAGACTTAAATCTTCTGCACCAATTTTAGCAACAAACTGTCAAGAATTTCAGAGCGTGTGTTCTGACAATCAATAGAGTCAAGGATCTATCCTTTATTCAAGTCACGACTGTCACCTTCGAACACAAAATTCGTGAATGATGTCATATGTGTTTTTGAACCCGGTGTTAAAACATTTCATTTGAGGGTTAAAGTTCAATTACAATTCGATTATCACATTCGGAGTCAAGTGTGAGTTTGATTCAACAACAGATATCGTTAGTCAATGCAGGACACAACGTGACAGGGTTTGAGTCAACAGAGACTAACACAAGGCTGTAGGTAGAGGAGCGGGGTGAGGGAGTGGAGGGGAGGGGAGGGGAGGGGAGGGAGAGGGTAGATAATGACAACACCGTAGACAGGGTACACGGGCGTACTGTGGGGATACATAGTACTCGATACGAAACTTTGACACGTAGAATAATGTCTGGAACGGTTGAGGAGACAGATGATTAAGAGGGGATAGCACCTGTCGAAGCTAGGGGATGACACTTGGATGCGGCAAAATTACTTGATTTGGGGACTTTTTCAAATGTTCATGGGCAGTTGGGGTTTGTTGCTCGCCGTCTTTGTTGTGTGGATAAGTGATGGGGATCGGGCGTCTACAATGCCTGTAAATTGTGTGCTAGTGACTGGGATCTTTGTTCACAATGAATGTTCATAGAGTATTAGTGACAGGATGGGTGTTCAAGACAATTGTTTATTATGACTTTGTGTTATTGATGGAATCGGTGTTCACTGTGGCTGTTTATTAGTGATTAGGGTTGGTGTTCACAATATCAACGTTTTTGTATTACCGAGTGTTCACTTTTACTAGTTCTCTTTGTAAGGCATACTATTCATATGGTAATAAAAACCGCATAAATTATTATAAAATAGTTGCGAATACAATCTAATAAGCAGCTGGATTTTTGTTTACTGGTACATATTCCAAACTCCGTTTAATTTTAAAGTCAAAGAAAGATACGTGCTAATAACACTTGGATTGTCCAGAATTTGAACACCTTTTCATCGTCTTATTTCCTACTTGACGTCATTCAGGTGTTGTTGGTGTGGGACCGCTTTAGTTTGAGTGAGTGAGTGAGTTTAGGTTTACGCCGCACTCAGCAACATTCCAGCTATATGGCGGCGGACTGTACATAATCGAGTCTGGACCAGACAATCCAGTCATCAACAACATGAGCATCGATCTGCGCACTTGGCAACCGATGACATGTGTCAACTAAGTCAGCGAGCCTGATCACCCGATCCCTTTAGTAGCCTCTTACGACAAGAACAGTCGCTTTTTGTGACAAGCATGGGTTGGTTACTGAAGGCCTATTCTACCCCGGCACCTTCACTGGTCCTTTAGCTTGAGACTAGTTACCAACTGCTTAAAGTGTTCGCTTTTACGCCGAAGGTTAAGGTTCGATTCCCCATGAGTACAGTTTATGAAACCCGTTTCGGATGTGCTAAAATGTTGTTTGGTGGCATAAAACCGCATTCACTCATTCCATGGTGACACATTGATATTAAGGATCACAACTCAATGTTCACATTATTGACCGCTAGACTGGATGTTTATATAACATAGTCAAACAGTTGCTGAGGGTGACACTGGACAACAACCTAATATACTAAACTTGTTTGTTACGGCGTACCGGAACATCTAAATACTCGTCGTCAGCACATACAACTACGACAGCTCCGTCGTAACTAATCGCCACTTCAACGTCAACTGCTAGAGGGGTGGCAGGGTGGCCTAACGGTTCGAGTCTCTGCTTGTCTCGATCCGACACGTGTTCGATTCCCCACATGGGTACAATGTCAGCCAATTTCTGGTGTCCGCACTCGCTCACTCACTCACTCACTCACTCACTCACTCACTCACTCATAAAACCTTTTACGAAATAATCGCCCGAGCTTGACCCATCGAGAGTCATCGCCTCAGCAGGGAGATAAAAAAATGCTCCCAATCCTTGCTATATTCCTAAAAGATCAAACCAAGTGAGAACAAAGACAATATCCATTCATACGACATTTTCGCTGAAAAATCTACCCAGCTTAAAAATGAAGTGTTATCAATGACATATTTAGCACCCATCAGATACTAATCACTGCCGCCGACTCATAACGACTCCATTACATTCGAGACCTACTGCGTAATGTCATTTTTAGTTTAATCTTTAACACATACAGTATCTCAACCACAAAGGACGCGTTAGGGAAAATATGCAATGTATAATCCCCCTAATCGACCGGATGGTGAAACCGTTGTCTGTGCGACTCCTCTTCCTTTTGAGAAATCTCCACACCAGATAACGTCTGACTTAGAAACTGACACCAGTTTGAAACAGAGAGGGTGGCTCTCAGACTGGGCATGCTACCACTGTGAATAACTCATCAGCTATAAAGCACTGTGTATCTAAAGGAGAACAGAGTCCTTTATGAACCGTGAAGTGCTTAATGCAATAGTTTCAGGTTATAAAAACATAGATTATTTCGGCTTTCGGGGTTTCATATATGCTGTCAGAATTTTCCCATAAATTTTATCGATCATTCATAGGGTTAACAAAAAGTCCCATTCTGTACGACGGCGATACAATGTATTTATCGCACCTAAACCTAATGCTTCCATAAAATATACACAAGCCTGAAAAGAGAATTCAGCCTTCGTTTTTTTTTCTGGGATCACGTGTTACAGCTTTTCACAATTACCCATTCCAGCCTGGATTACATTCAGTGAAAATCGCGCATCCTTGAACGGATCACTTGGCATCCTTTGTGCCGATTCTTTTGGAGAAGAGTGATTCTTCACAGAGGACATAATAACCTTGAATGCTTTGTAAGGAGACGATGCTACGCGGTGAGATGGTGGAGTTAGATAGCGAGCAGTAGTGAAAGAACTACAAACAGCCATTAGGCTTTTCAGCGTTAAATAGTAACTTACTTCCAAAGTGTTCTGTACGATTCACCCTGTGCATAGCGACTGAACGTATACTGACTTGGTCGAATATATCTGCCAATGATAGTGTTACCCTTTGTAATAAAAACGAAATCTGCACTATCGAACACTTTGAAACATAACTGATGTGTGTTCTATCAAGCACTTTGTAATCATGTAATTTTAATCTGTGCTTTCAAACATTTTGTAATATAACTCAAACCTATACGTTTAAACACTATGTACTATTTCTCAATGGTTCAAACACTTACTACTATAGCTGAGTTTTTTCCCATCAAGCATTTTGTAATATAACTGAAATTCGTTCGACCACTTTGCAATATTTGTGAAATCTACAATTTGAAACACTTACTAATGTAATCGAAAACGATACCCTGAAACGGTTTGTAATGAAACTGAGTTTCTACTTCTCCACACTTCAAATATGTACATATCTTACACATTTGCTGTCAAACGTACATTTTATAATCCTCCCAAACACATTTTAATAACGATCAATCTTGTCAATTGTGTAAACAAGACTCTCTGCAATCCAAAGCACTGAATACACAGGACAAAACTATGAAATAAGAAAGATTCGTGATTTCAGACGTGTATGTATTTTATATTACCTTACAAAGACAAAGTGTATTTGTTTGTCCTTTTCAGAGAGCGATTGTCTTTGTCAGGCTTTCCGACACCGAAAACCTGGCAGGGATCAAGCAATGAGGAATACGCCCACCTAAACATCGCCTAGAATGACAGTATTAATACGTTAACCACCCAGATCTTCATAAAGCATGGTTCCTCAGCTTCAACATGTCTTCCAGCAGAACTATGAGCATCTTTTGCCATTATATTATGTCGGGAGGGCTTATAATACCATGATTCTGGCAACACCATAAACCACACCAGCAAAGTTGGAGCCGCAAATTGTGTCCTAGAAAGTCTTGGACCATATATGTGTCTACTGAGCAATTTTTTCCTTTTGGTTTACAGAGGTTTGGGTCAAAGGTTCAAGGAGAAAAAAATATAATACTCTTATTTAATTTCAAATATATTTTCATTACTTCAAAATGTCAGGTTGTTAGGATGGGACGAGTTTTTAAGATGGTTTTTATTGCAAGTTTAAAGATGTCAAAATGGTACATGAGGCTGGTTGTGTGTTTTGATTTAATGTAATATTTACTTATTTCTGATCCGGCGAAATAATATTATTTGCTTTTCATTTATTCGCAATTTGGGTTTTTGAGTCGGAGGATTCATTAAGAACGTTTTGGAACAAACATTGCCTTAGCTTCATTACGTAACATCCAATAATATTTTACAATTACCTAGAATCCCAATTAAACAGAGATACCTTCTTATTTCCACATATAACATTAATTGCAGCGTCTAGAACTATAAAGGGAACAACAGAATCAACATTTATCGTATCCCTTGAAGCAGGAGGAAAACAAATATTTATGCCAGAAGCATCGGTCCTGTGCCCAGCACGGCACCCATTCTTGTGGGGTTGCTCCAGTTTTCTGGGGTAGATATAAGATTAAGTTTACTTTTGCCCGACCTTAAACAGCTTGTTTGGTTGGTTTATTGTTTATCGCTGCACTCGGCAATACTTTAAATAATGAAGTTTGGACCAGACAATCCTGTGATCAACAGCACTGACATCGATTTACGCATTGGGGATACAATGACATGTATCCGCCTGACCACACGATCCCGTTAGTCTCCTCTCACGACAAGCAGGGGATTCTGAAGATCAGTTCTTACCGATGTGAATTCTTACATGTCAAAGCTCCGTCGTAGACATTTAACAGGCTGAAGTCCGTGAACACGACCCATATCGCCAGCAAACCAAGAATGTACAAGTTAAATTTGAACTGACTGCAAACAGGATTATTACCTTGGCCCAAGCCCTCAATAATTTTGTGAAGCGTGTATCATCGTGTTCGAAAGAGTGTCGTCAATTCTGTTGATGAAGGACAGGTCACGTGTTTTTCATCGTGTTCGAAACAGTGTCGTCAATTCTGTTGATGAAGGACAGGTCAGTTGACAGCATATCACGCCATATTGTGTCCATCAGTTAATAGGGTTCCTTTGATCTTATTCCCAACCATTATGTGACATAAATTATGTCGGTGGAAATATTGTTGAACTTTGACTTCATCTTGAAAAATATCTCTCTAAACTAACAGTTATTGTTGACTTGTCGACGTTCGGTGTTAACAAGAACGCTGAGTTCCAATATATATATTAAGCCAAACATTTAAACTGTCCTCCTTTCAATCTGCATTTAATTTTATGGTTACAAACCAACGAGGAGGCCCAACGCACCCCCCTGATATTAATAACCCAGCGACAAGGGGCTATTATGTTTGTCTGCAGCCATTTACAACCTGTGTATACAGGGCTTGACACATCCAATTACATCTATTGGCTTAAATAATTTCTTTCTTGTACCAAGCATACTTCGTGAGCATATATCGTAAAATGATCTCCTTGCAATTAATTTGAATTACGTAGCAACAATGCATAAATTTATCAAAAATATTATTTTGAAAATTCCTAAGATACAAAATGGCCGTGCGTATAGTCTCGTGCAAATTCTCGTTTACACTGGCACCAGGGGGCGCCATTAAGGAGGTAGCATGTGGTGCAGCCGAGGTTTCACACGGTTGACTTCCAGCAATGGCGATTACAGCAAATTCTCTTACGTGTGGAGACGCGTAATGTCATGTTATGAATTTCATTTTTAACAAATCCTTCCCCATTCGTGAAAGACTGTTGAAATTGTTTCTCGCCCCTTTGCGTGACGCCATTGTGCTTCCCAACGTGTGACGCCATTGAATCTCTCCAATGCCCACTAGGATGCTAAAGGAGGGGAAACATAAGGGTACAAGATAACGACCTGCTTATGACATTAGGCAGTTCTCGTATTCAACTGTACATAACCGATTTAATGAACTTTACCATTCGTATGACCATTTCGCTTGCTTCAGAGCCCTCGGTGGTATTTACGTGACCTTAGTTTCAACCCCAAACTATCCTTGGTTCTTTTTTTGATATAACAAAGCATTAAAGTGTCAAGACCATCATGCTGTGATGAATCGATTTACACATAACGTCTGCTGATGTGTAATCATAGGTTCTACATAATATCCCATTAGCCTGTGTAAGACGTTTATGCACTGTTGGTGCGGTCTGGTCTCACGATATACTGACAATCTACACGCCAGGAGAATCGCGTTAACCGATGAAGTCTTGGCTTTCAGATGGTAAATGTTTTCCATGGAGGTCGAAGGTCTCGCGAGATCTCGTTTTTCCTCACCAGAAAGATCTCCCTGCTTGTGTCTCTGATGTCCATTTAGGTTTGTGTCTTTGTCCTGATCATGGGTCACTTAGTGCAAACTTGTTAATCTCGACTGCCCATATAGCTCGGAAACAATAGATAGAAACAATGGGGGAAATATTGTTTATTGTCCCATATAACTTTTTAATATAGATATGTAGATATTTTCAAGTTCATTTTGGCTGGGGATGGTATTTTCACGTTTACAATTACAATTCCATTTTCTGGATATTCGACTAGAATATTAGTGGGTCCTTCTTGAGGGATGAAACACTAGCAGAGGAAGGTCGTTACACTGTTCTGATTACAGGGATCCCTGATCAAGGGAATGGATCCTTATTCTTTGAGTTCCCATCCCACTTCATTCAGGTTCACTCTGTCTCTACTCCCTCCTCCCCTTTCAGGATGCTGATCGAGATCACTTCCCTCCCTATGTGGATCCACTCGAGTCCCCTATCAGGTGCCTGCACTGGTCCCTGCTCTTGTCATCTTCCTGGTCTCCGTTCTGGTTCCCACTCAGGTCCCCACTCTTGTCAACGCCCTAGTCTGCACTCTGGTTCCCTATTGATCCCCACTCAGGTCCCCACTCAGGTCCCCTCTCTGGTACTCAGCCAAATTCCCACAGTGTTCCTCGCACAGGTCCCCTCTCTGGTACTCACCCAGATTCCCACAGTGTTCCTCGGTCAGGTCCCCTCTCTGGTATTCACCCAGGTTCCCACAGTGTTCCTCGCTCAGCTCCCCTCTCTGGTACTCACCCAGATCCCCACAGTGTTCCTCGCTCAGCTCCCCTCTCTGGTACTCACCCAGATCCCCACAGTGTTCCTCGCACAAGTCCCCTCTCTGGTATTCACCTAGATTCCCACAGTGTTCCTCGCTCAGATTTCCTCCCTCATACTTACTCAGGTCCTCACTCCAACCCCCGCCCCTAACCCCAACACATCCACACGTACACACACACACGTACAAGAGCACACACACACACACACACTCACACACATTGGACCTATGGTCCTCTCTGAGGTCCTCACTAACGTTTCCACTCCAGTCCTCAGGTGTCCATTAGAGTCCAACTCATTTCCCACTTGTTTAGGCCGTGACCGACGTTTCATGTTCTTAAACTTCTCGAACAGGGAATTCTAATACTAAGTAATTACCGCATGTATCGCGATCGAGTATAATCACACATACCAGTTCACAGAACTCAGTTTAAATTTGCACCTGATAACCATTGCCAGGTGTTACTCAATCTCGGAGATATATTATCAACATCTCAAATATATTTGCATAAACTGAAACAGTATTTTCATGTGGCATTTTATCATAACCCATCTTCATATCTAACACGTCTCTCAACACTTGTCTCTCTTTGCAAGTACACGTAAAATATGTTAAATTAATGCTGAACTCCAAAAACACCGTCGAAACACACACACTTGGGAAATCGATACGTCTTGGAGGTCACATGGGGCCATTTGTGGAATTTTATCATCTACGTTGCTACATTTGAATCAGATTGAAGAAAAGGAGCAGGACTGAACGCGTTACATTTAATGGGTGTGACGACTATCGCGATTGCAGGAAAGGCAAAAGGGTGTCCAAATGTCACGTGACGTTTTCACACGGCTTAGATCGTGTTACATTACACGGAGTGCCATGGGATACCACTGCACAGACTCTTATACAGGGTAGAGGTGGGGAAGGATAATAAACATCTGGGAGGGAGACTGAGCTGGGGGAGAGAGAGAAAAGGATATAGATAGCAACAGTCAGTGAAACACAATCTGGAGACAGTAGCACTTGACGTTTTACTTGACAAAGAACAACCTGACAATGACCATTAAAACAGAGAGAAAGAGGAGAGAGAGAAAGAAAGAAAGAAAGAAAGAAAGAGAAATGTGTTGGGAGAGAGAGATGGGACAACAACCAACCAACATATATATATATTCCGTCTCCAATCAGAGAACTAACAAAAAACAAACAAACGTAAGAGGTGACCAAATGACTTGTGGTCAAGGTCGTCACGCTTGACGTCACATCGTACACATGTGCAGGGCATCTTCACTCACAATATCAACCATTGGATTGTATACAGTGGTTTGTATGACTCACTTGATTCAGGAATCGCTCGCCGCTATTTTGATCTTTGCTGAACCATACCCACTATTCCCAGTGACAAAGGGAGCGTCAAAGGTGTACGTCAAAAGAAATCACGACTCTGCGTTTGGGGGCGATGTAGTATTTACGTAGTGGTTGAAGCGTTCGCGCTTCACACTGAAGACCTGGGTTCGATTTTCCATATACACAAATGTAGATATATTGCATGAAGACTATTTGTGGTGTTCCTTGACGTGATATTGCTGGAATACTGATAAAAGCGGTGTAAAAGTTTACTCAATCACTAACTCATTCACAACTTTGAGTGACGGTGGGGTAGCCAAATGGTTAAAGCGTTCTCTCGTCACGCCGAAGGCCCGGGTACGATTCTCCACATCGGTGCAAAGTGTGAGGCCTATTCATGATGTACCCGACATGATTTTGTTAAGCGGCATAAAAGTTTACTCACGTAGTTTATGGACAGACATGCATGTTAAAAGCAACGTAAAACCATACTCACGTTTGATACTGGCTTTATGAAACTCGCCTGGGAAGTACGCGAATTCTGAAGATTGCTTTATAAAATATGACCTGCACACAAAGCCTGTATGTGCATACTGACACAGTTATAGTTCATGCATTACGTCACAATGGGTTAATATGACATATTGATACAATATGGATGACGACATATGAATCAGATGAAAAGAGAGAGGAGTCTCTATATTAGAGATTCCCCGGTAATCTAGATTTGTAGGTTTTCTTGTAATTACTCTCAGACGTTCAGGGAGACCGCTAAGTTATCATAGCAATAACAATCATACGTCATTTCGACAGGAGATACCATTTAAGGGGTGGGTTCCAAGGTTCGATTAATTATCGAAAAGCAAATACTTTAGGTTGGGGGTTTATATTAAGCGAATTCTTCGTCGCAATCCCTCGTCTGGTCCGGGAATATTTAGTATCATCTTTAACACACAGCAAATGTCGGGGCGGTTGGGTAGCCCAGTTGTTACAGCGTTTGCTTGTCTGAAATACCCAGGTTCGATGGTCCATATGGGTACTTTGTTTGAAGCCTATTAGTGGTGTCCCCTGATGTTACAGGTATATTGTTGGAATATTAATTAAAGCGACTCGCTACGTGGAGCGGAGGTGGGGTAGACATGTGGTTACAGCGTTCGCTAGTCACGTCCAAGGCCAGAGTTCGATTCTCCACATGGGTACAATGTGCGTGGCCTATTAGTGGTGTAACCCTTGGTGATATTACTGGAACAGTGCTGGAATATTGCTGGAATACCACTAAGCGGCCTAAAAGGTTACTCGCTCAATTTATGGACAGCCAAATTTGATTGTCCAAAGCCCCAAAACCCCAGAAAAAAGTGTCTAGAATATTTAATTCACTACTAACGGAATAGAAAAGTGGACATCGGGGTATGTCAGACACGTGACAGAAGTATTAAATCCTTTGTGTCTGGCAGAAAAGCGAGTAAGAGTTTAACTGGTTCTGTTTGACTCCACGCGGTCGTCACACGCGTTGTTTTACCTGTCAGATCCTGTGTTTGGCTCACATGTAGGCTCTGTCTATCTACTGACAGTTTCCCAGTTGTTCAAAGTCCGTTTTAAAAAAAGCACACAACTGTCAAGCAGAGAAATAAAACCTATCGCCATGTCCCCACTCCCCTGACAACTCTGTTTCCAAACTGCGACTTCTTCCGCATCAGTGCGCCCGTCACTTCCCCAAGCAACGCCCCTGCACTTGTAACGTGGCATTTGATTGGCTGCCGTGGCGGAACTTCCTCGTTACATGCCTGAACACGTTCAACAGGCATTGAAGTTGTTGATATGGTGACGAAGGCACGCGACCAGGCTTTGGAAGGAGTGTGGGAAAACCCCGCCCCTACCTCGCGGCCAGGTAGACGTCACCTGTGTCCCCCCCAACCCTCTACCTGGGGGATATATGTGGCCAGGAACGCCGATACCCGACACACCAAAACACCTCGGCGAGCGGGGCACGAGGAGAGCGTGGGAACAACAGAGTGAGCCTCTATGATATATAAGTATATGACCAGCCGTACCTTATCTGGACGGTATATGTAGTCCTCGTTGAAATGATTTGTTGTTGAGCATGACTGGGTCATGATGGATGCATTTGGAGGGAACGAAAAAATTCATGTGTTTCGTCATAGCTGTAAATATAGCCAAAATGCAAACGATATTAGACCGTGGTTTATATGTAACCGCTTGCGATCTCTACCCTTCGTTATCGCTGATAAGGGCTATAATTGATACACTCAACTTATTTGACTGACGTTTAGTCATCTAAATATAGCTATCTTAGTTAAAAGTATATATACTGAACATAAAGAAAAAACGTTAAAGGATAATAATTCTTATTTCAGGGGCAATGGTGACTTCCTCAATCATTCTAGACTTGAGCTGGTGCCCGTTTGAATTTATTCGTGAAGTGAGTGTGGTTTTACGCCGCTTTGACTAATATTACAACGATATCACGACGGCGATAACAAACATTGTACCCACGTGGGAAATTGAACCCAAGGCGTTTATGCGAACACTATTACCATTAGGCTATTACCGTCATGAGGGCGGTGGTGTAGCCTAGCGGTTAAAGCGTTTGGTCGTCACGCCGAGGACCCGGCCGGGTTCGATTCCCCACATGGGTACAATGTGTGAGGCCCTTTAATGGTGTCTCCCGGCTCGAATATTGCTAAAGGCGTCGTAAAACCATAATCAGTGCTAAACTGACTCATGGTATTTGGGGACATGTGAAACTAGTTTTATCCCCTTTCAGTGCAAGCTGCCCCACACACGAGTGCATTCACGCCTTGACATGAGTGAAATAATCTTGAACGCTGCCATAAACTACTTGTCACCCCTCCTTTCTTGCAGGCTTATTACTGCGAAGTGTTCCCGAGCATATTTAACCGAGTGGTATCTGCCCCCGATTATGGCAGTTAAAACCATGTTTCACACAACAATTCAAGCGTTACTTCTCACGCAAGTGCGAATGGGAAGACCGACTTAGCGATTACCTAACAGAACGAGGAGCTGATCGGGGAGCCTGATTTCAGAAACGTCCGCTCGTCACGCTGAAAACCCAGGTTCGATTCCTGTCATGGGTACAATGTGTGAAGCCCATTTCTGGTATCCCTTGCCGTGATATTGCTGGAATATTGCTAAAAGCTGCGTTAAGTCATACTCACAAACTAATAAAACGAGTCACCTGCAAGGTATGTTATGTATTTTTGGCAGTTTTCCCTGTTAAACACCACCACTTTTACCCGTATGACATTTACTTCAGTACCACTCGTAGTTTTTAAGTGTGAAGATTAAACTGTACGTGTGCAAAAATGTATGACAACACCAATGATTGTAACTCCCATGAAACCAATAAGCATTAATACCGTTATGGTTCTTTGACTATTTTGTGCCTTCGGGAGCATAATGCATTTAGATATGTACAAGCTTGGATGTAAATCGAGTATCAATTCGCGTACCCATAAAAAGGCAATATCAAGTTTCAATAAACTGCTGTTCCAGCTCGATAACTTTTGTTGTTGATACATTTTGTTGATGATAATCGTACATTGAGCCCCCTCAATTGACTCAAAGCTCTCAGGTTATCGTTATTGGAAATACTGGTATGTCATGGAGGGCAACTGCAAGACATGTTGATTGCCACCCATCGGTTGGCCAGTCAGTACGATAGTGACGTTAAGAACCGTCAGCGTTGTATCTCTAAGGGAGAATACAGCGCTACCTAGAATCACAAAACTCCAGGAACAGTACATCAGCATAATGGAACACCTTGTAGCAAGTAAGGTTCATTGTCCATTGGTGGTGTGGTGGTGCCGCTCCTATGACTACAAAGTTCTTGATATGTTAGAGCAAACTCTTCGTCAACAGTGGATCCGGAACGCAATACCTCAACGTCAAATCCAACGATACAGGCAGTGCGGAGGAGGGTCACGGATGTTACTACAGGTCGCCAGAGGTTAGGCCAGATATTGACGTTGGGCCAGATATTGACGTTAGGCCAGATATTGACGTTGGGCCAGATATCGACCTTAGGCCAGATATTGACGTTGGGCCAGATATTGACGTCGGCTCGGTAGTGATAATTGTGTGATGTTTTGAAAATTTGAGGATAAGAAGCGTGAATCTTGAAGATGACCGTACGTGTTAACGTGATCGTAGGTATGAATACTACTACATTGGAAAATTTTTGCCAAGTTCACTTTTGCGAATAAACTTCACTTTTTTATTCTTTTGGCGTTTAGATTGTCATTGCAATTTTTGTTCAGGGTCACATTTCCGAGACAATCAATCCAATTGTAGATTGGATACGTTCCTTTGCTACTGTTTATGATAACACGTCGATACTTTGAAAGAATATGAATTGTTGCGAAACGTGTTTCCATGTGAAGACATATTCTAAACAATGTATGCTGTAATGAAAAAAAGGAGAAAGACATTAAAATGGGGGAAATCTTTTCAGTGTTTTGAAATCTTTTTAATATCTGTCACAACTGTTCCGTGTGTCTGAGTGAGTATTCAGATTGTCAGACATACTGGCGAATATATACTGAACAGCGGAAGAAACTCAACTTTTTGTCAAATGTTTAAGCAGAGGACATAAACATGAAGGGTCACCTTTGTTAGATTTCATTTTATAAAAACTTGGGTTTCTTTTGCTGTTCAGTATATATCCACACGTCCATTTAAGGGGATAATATCAAGCGTTTTTTGTATATATTATGGGGATCACCAGGATTGCCATCATAAACAACATCTTCATATGCATCTTTTCAGTTCATTATTTTCCGCTCTAACGTCGTCTATTGATTTGGATCGAATCTTCAGTTTAAGGCCACTGTGATTCTTCTGTAGTATCCGTGAAGATACTGGATTAAAATTGGTTCTCAGTAACTCCTGCTTGTTGTAAGAGCTGACTAACAGTTTCGGGTTGTCTGTCTCGTTGACTTGGTTTTCACATGCAAGCGTATCCCAGTTACGTTGATCGGTGCTCATGCTGTTGATCACTGAATTGTCTAGTTCAGACTTGATTATTTGCAGACTGCGGCCATACAGCTGGAATACTGCTGAGTGCGGACTTAACAAACCCCCCCCGAAAACCAAATCATTTTCATTTGGAGCTGATTGAGATCGGGCGTCTCTTGTTAGCGTTCTGTCGTTCAGATCGGCCGCCTCCTGTTGTCGCTTGTCATTTAGATCAGGTACCTTTTGTAGGCGCACTGTCATTTAGATCGGGTGCCTCTTGCAGGCGTTCTGTCATTTAAATCGGGCGCGTCATGTTGGCGTTCTGTCATTTTCATAGACCGCCTCTTGTCTACGTGTGTCATTTAGATAAGGCTCATATTTGACACACGTGTTATGAGCAACGGGTGCCTAATTTTAAAGTCATGTGAGTTTAGTTTCACTTTTTGCGCCGTGTTATTCAGATACGGAAGTTATTTTCAGCTGCGGTCGTTCTTACCGGGCGGTTATTTTAGAATCGCGTGGTTCGCACGCGTGTTATGAGCAACGGGTGCCTAATTCTAACGTCATGTGAGTTTAGTTTCACGTTTTGCGTCGTTTTAAAGAAATTATCATGACTTGGTTTCCAGAAACCAGATTGAAACCTTCAATAAATTCATACATGGAAACCATCTAGATCCAGCATGGAGGCAGGGATAATGAATCGCACTGGAAACCATCCGGAAATGGTGCAAAAATCAGTTTAAGTTTTCATTCAAACCTACTGTAAACTATAAACATGGATACCAGCTGGATCCGGCTTGGAGGAGTGGGTGATGAAACGAACTGGAAACCATCCTGAAATGGCGCAGTTTCAGTTCGTGGAAACCACAATGAAACTCCCTGGATACCAACTGGAATTGTTGGTTTCCGTGACGTTTCTTCTCAGTTTCAGTGTTCCGGAAACCAGCTTATTTTTGTAGTGCGTGTTATTCAAATACGGAAGTTATTTTCCGCTGCTGTCGTTCTAACAAGGCGGTTATTTTAGCATCGCGTTATTCGTACAAGACTACTATGTATTATTAACGTCCGTCATTCAAAGTAAAATATATATTGTGGATGGGTTTATTATATTTGTCATAACAGTACATAATGGGTTAACATATGGCCTGAACTTTGGTTATGTGTACATATTTGTTAGACCACTAAATCTTTCCAAAGCACATTCACAACAAATGTTTTTGAAGACTCGGGCGCTGTAAAATGTGTGCTGAAATAACTCGGATTTCGAATTCGCAAACTTTCACCCTTCAATAATTTGTGTCTAATTCTATTGTCGATTCCATCTCCCATGTAATGACTTGACTTCAATTATTTCGTAAAGACACAATACGCAACGAGAGCGGTCTGTCGTCAGTTGTCACCACTGAAAGGTACCTCCACGCAAGCTGCAGTCATCACAGATCACCGTAAAGTACCATATCATCATATACAGACTCTGAGCGTTACCACCGACTTTCTGTCGGTCAGAAGCATGTTTGCCTCTTTACAGAAATAGCTTCGACGTGTTATGAATCAATTTTGAAAACATAACCAAAACAAATATAAAATTACAAAGAGTACCCATTCCCACAAATAGAAGAAATAACACAAACAAATAAAAATCAATAAAACACGAAACAAACACAAAATAAAACAAACAACAAATACAGTATAAAAACGAAAACGCACAAAGGAATACTGTTTTCTACTGAAAAATGACGTCGTCAAATGGACTTTCAAACCACTTTGGTTTAAGTGTTTCGCCGGAAGTCCGTAGTCCCTGTCATGCTCCTGATCGTGGCTTCAAACACGAATCACTACCAATTTCCGGAAGCACTATACCTAAACTTGTATCCCCGAAGTTATTTAATGTCCCCCTATACTCAGCATCAAAAAAGCAAGTTTCGAAGACTACAGTCCTATAAACGTAAGCATAAATGTTTATATCTTCCATTTAAGAACGAGTGTTGCGTTTCTTTTGCTGTTTACTATACCGGGCGAACCCACTGAGTTTTAGGTGAGCTTTTGGTATACTTTGTAGACAATGTTCAGACCAGACTAGCTTCCGGACTCCGTAATATGTGTATGTAATTTGTGCACTTAACGTGTTATATCCACCAGGTTTGTTATTTCAAACATATACTGAACAGCAAAAGAAACGCAGCTCTGGCTTTTGGACGAGTTGAACAGATAAACATGAACGCTTACATGTTAGGAGATTTCATATGTATGAAATTTGCGTTTCTTTTGCTGTTCAGGATATTTACTCATCCTCAACAACGTCCCTGATTCCATGCTAGGTTTATTTATGACCTGATGTAAAATATCCGAACCAACTTCAAAAACGCATTTATGTCAAACCACGTGTGCACTCATCTCCACACTTAATGATTTCACAGTGAAATGTCATCTTTATCCTTTTACATCCATGCGATTGTAGTAGTTTTCCTAAAGTGTCAAGAATTCCTTCATAAAAAAACATTTTTGGATTATAATCCGAACGGACCTCTTCTCCATGCTCAATAACAACTCGCACATTGTCTCTCTCCCCTCCTCTTCCGACTCCCCACTTGCCTTTGCTTATATTCCCACGATTGGAGACACGCACCTGTTTATCAGTATTATTTATCAAATAATATACCTATAGAATTGCCCTACATCACAAGGATCTCCTTAAATCTTATATTTACGGGTAGGCGTGTTCGGAGAACATAGCATCTCGCCGCTGAGCCATAAACACTCGGAATGCCATTCGGAGCATACCATTAGTAGAAATGTGACGAAGCTTCTTCAGCGACGTTTGATAATCATGAAATGCATTGGGTTATGGAAGATTATATTCCTTTTTCGTGAAAGCATTTCGTTTGATTGTCGCACAATTGAGTTATTAGGCAGCGCTACTCACCCGTGAGTGAACAGGGGTACTAACTTTTCGCTTCATACTCTTTCTGGGTCAGTACTTTGATACGAATTTGTTACCGCAGTGTTGATGTTGACCTGAAGTTGTTCTGTTTTGAAGACTATTCAACAAAGTTCTTTGAACTATTTACTCAATATATATTATTTTTTCCATTTCACTGTGTAAATCGGTTTCTTGATTTTGGATATTTTTGATGAGTGACCCTGGATATTCTGATCTTAGATACACTATGTTTATCCTACTATTCGAGTCAATAAACAAAGAAATGTTTTTTCACAACATTTTCCTTATTTTTAGAATAATTTCTGTTCGTAGAATCAAATAACATCTCCCGATGCTATCCCCGTTTTTTGTCTCAATGTTGTACCCATTGTTTGCAGAAAGGCTTTTTTCTACTATTATCCTCAAAGCTGCCTCCATTGTTATCCTTAATGTTATCACATTGTTTCCCTCAAATGTATCCCCATTGTTATCCTTAAAAGTGTCTCCACTGTCATCCTAAAAATTGTTGTCCCCATTATTATGGTTAAAAGTGTCTCCATTGTCACCCTCAAAGTTGTCTCCACTGTTATCCTCAAAGTTGTACCCACTGTCATCCCCAAAGCTGTCCCCATTGTTATCCTCAATGTTATTCACATTGTTTCCCTCAAATTTATCCCCACTGTTATCCATAAAAGTGTCTCCATTGTCATCCTCAAAGTTGTCCCATTCTTACCCTCAAAGTTGTCCCAGTGTCATCCTCAAAGCTGTCCCCATTGCTATCCTTAATGTTATCCCATTGTTTTCCTCAAATGTATCCCCATTGTTATCCTTAAAAGTGCCTCCATTGTCATCCTCAAAGTGGTCCCCATTCTTATCCTTCAGGTTATCCTCATTCTTATCCTCCAAGTTGTACATCCCATTGTTATCCTCAAACGTATCCTCAATGTTATCCCATCCGTATCCTCAAATTTGTTCAGTTTTTGTTATCCTTAAAGTTGTCACAATTTTCATCATCAGTGATGTCCCCATTGTTATCAGTGTTGTCCCCATTGTTATCCTCAAACGTCCCCCTTTGTCTCCTTGCTGATGTGTTTGTTGGAGCATAGTATCATCCCCGTTCCACTGTCTTAGCGCTGTGAGCATCGTTCGTTTATGTTAAAGTTTTGGAATTACGATATACAAAACTGACTTACTGGATCTGTGACATGCGTATGAAATAGTGACTGACTTGAAAAGTGACATACGTACAAAATGGTGACTTGCTGGATTAGTGACATACGCATGAAATAGTGACTTACGGGGGCAGTTACATATGTATAGAATAGTGACTGACTGGAACAGTGGCATACGTATAAAACAGTGACTTACGGGAACAGGGACATACGTATAGAACAGTGACTTACGGGAACAGGGAAATACGTATAAAACAGTGACTTACGGGAACAGGGAAATACGTATAGAACAGTGACTTACGGGGACAGTGACATACGTATAGAACAGTGACCTACGGGGACAGTGAGATACGGATAGAACAGTGACTTAACGGGGACACTGATATACGTGTAGACGTGACGTATATACATGGGAACAGTGACATACGAGGGTACATGTAGAATAATGACTTGTGAAGACGTGTAGAACAGTCACAGGAGACCAATTCTCACCTAGATCTTCACGATTCGATACTCACTTAATAACATAGTGATATACTTGCCTCGCGGAATTGTGTGTTCACTGGGAACGTTCGATGTGAGGAAACGTTCGACAAGTTTATATTTAAAACAGTTCATAATTGAAAGTTGGAGAGGATAATCATTGATCATTCCTGTTGTGAAACCCCGAGTGAAGAAATGCTGGGGCTGTTTTCGCCAAAGAGGTGGTTTGAGAAAGTGTCCTGAATCAAAGTTGAAGCAAAACCTTTCAAGAAAAAACTTCCTACGCATATTCCGATTGAAATCTATTCACGCTACCTTCTTACTGGTCCGATGCGATTTCTTAAAGGGATGATAATCCTATATGCTTCAAGTAATCCCACAAATATGGGTTCTATAATGTCTCCGCAAGTTTTATGACCATCGAGAAGTTAAGGAAACGAGTATGTGAGGTTTGCTTTTCTTAGGGTGTCTTTTTTCATAAAAGAAGTCATTCAAAGTGACACTAACACAGAGAAATAGTTGAAATGTCACTTACGGGCAATTTAGTGATTTAGCGTCCAGTCAGCAATATCTCAGCCGTATCGAACGCATCACGACTGTCTGATCTCAAGATCCCTTATAAAATAGGTTGTGATTTCTCACAGCAAAAACGTACATTTTAAGTATTTGTACGCGAAGCGTGGGGTATGACTGTTGTTAAATCCAAAATGCATTAAATTTTACAAATTGATGGCAGGTTCAATGGTAGTGGGATCTTGACGTTATAGAAATGACATCTTGTAAACTGCTTTTTATTTAACAATATATATAAGTCACTATATCTTTCAGAAACGGTCGAATATTTTATGACAGAGTGGTTTGGTATTGAAGCGTCCATTGTCTGTTGATAAAATTGCGGAGTGATTTCATACGTTTAACATTTTCATAAGTAGTCAACTATCGATTTTCGTCCTTAATCGTTTCCAGGTTCCAGTCATGGGAAGTAGACATATGCGTTACTTCTTGTCTGTGTGTATTTCACTCTCGTGAAGACAAAGTGTAAAGCGTTTTTCGGGGTGATATCCGCAAGAACAACATGGCCGGTACGATATGCTCGAAGCGGTGGGCTAGCCTTGTGGTTAACGCATTGGATCGTCACGCCGATGGTCCCGATCGGATATCATGAAAATATTTACATGTACTGGGTGCAACGTGGTTTGAATATTATGTTGAATCTGGCCTTGTCAAGCTGCAACAGTGCTAGTTCCATATGCTGATCAGTCGTCACCTTGTTAGAAATACAGTGTGGCAAGACAGATTCATACGGAACAACAAAACCAGTAAAACATATACGCACAGCCTCACACAGGCAAGGTCGATGGGGCAGTCTAGTGGTTAAAGGGTTCGCCCGTCACGCCGATGGCCCGGGTTCGATTCCCCTCAAGGGTACATTGTGTGAAGCCCATTTCTGATATCCCTTGTCGTAATATTGCTGAAATATAACTAAAAGCGGCGTAAAACTATACTCACTCACTATGTACATGTCGGCGTTGTGCAGTTCGACTGTGATTTCCTGTTAGCCAGATCAATGGATTGTAAAGGTGTTCATGGTACTTTGTCATCGAGGACATTGTCATTTAAAGAGGTGCAGTTCGTCGTGAAGAGTTACGCCCCTTAGGCGCTCCAGACACCTACTTTCGTGGGCTAGAATCATGTTTGTAATAAAGATTTACTGGCACCAATCCCGTGCTTGTGGGTCGCCTCTGAAGTGATATACGTCTGAGAACTGCATCACTTTAGGCTTTCCCCCAACACAAACTGACATGGAATGGGAAACTGGAATACTATCAAATGCGGTAGTAAACCAACTCACTCACCCACTAGAACATCTTCCCCATTATCACAACGCCCAGTATTATTATTATTCTTTCAAGGTGGGCTTCAGTCAGTCAAATACTCACTCAGGCCCGAACCCACTCACTCACTCAAGGCATTCAGTGACGTACTTACTCATCCCCACTCACTCACTCATTTGCTCTCTCTATGATGCCAACAAGTCACACAACACTATTCATATCTCAAATCAACTGATCAATTAAGTTCAAACTTGCTCAGCGAATCAAAGCTCTCCTGACAATTTATACACCCCTTCATATTTCGCTTTTCGAATAAGGTTTATTTGAGGACGGTCAATATCGGTGACCTTTCTCACTAAAAACATTGTTTCCTTGACGGATATGAAGAGTGAACCATAAACCCACAGCCTGTCGAACCTGCAGAGGTCAAAGGCGATATAAATGAGAGGTCGTGTGTGCCAAAGAGGAGATACAAGCCCTGTATACACCGTGCTCAAATACTGATATGTGAAGTATTAACACTTAAAGAGCACCGGGGATCGTGCATTGCCTAGCAATACATACAAACAACGGAAACGATGGAGTGCCATCTGCATTACTTGCTCTGTTAACCGTATTGTTCTTTCTGTTTAGAAGTTATGGCGTATTTACGAAGTAGCCACTCTCTCTGGAGTGAATTAGATGATATTGCTCATAGAGTGTTACCCTTTTCGTCGCAAAGCACGCTAGACCCAATCCCTGGATGAAAATAAGCGACATTTTCAACATTCCTAATGACGATACCCGTGAAGATCCCGGTTAGAACTGTTTTTCAGTAACGCATGCTTACGGAATCGGTTCCCAATTACTTAAAATGGCGCTGTTGATCATTGGATTGGCTGGTCCAGACTCAATTGTTTAGGAACCGCGGTCATATAGCTGGAATATAGCTGATTACAGTGTATAACTAAAGTCACTCACTCAATGACCAAGCACCAAAAATTGACGATATGTCAAATGGATAGTGTTTCATACGTTAAACGAGACGCATATTTGACCAATCGTAACAAACCAAAGTTACACTTTTCCTCGCAGGAATGGCGATTTTCAAACCGTAAAAGATAGTGTTTATCAGAGTATCAAACACTGGTTTGCACATAATTTAAGGACAAATAACATTTGTATCAAACAGCTGGCTGACTCTGACATGTGTTATATTTGGGTTTACACTTTGACAGTAAAGTACAGGTTCTAGTACTTTTCATATGTTGATTCACATCCAGGATCCGAATCCACACTCTTGGAGTCGAGCACCTAATCTTCAGCAAAGTCAGCCATCTAACCCACTCAGCCACCACAATCCCTGCAATGACTTAAATGCATAAATGGGAATGAATGATTTCTGGATGACAGTTTGACAGCTGTGTGTCACAATAACATACAAAGAACCCATCAGATGATGGTGATGATGGTGATGATGGTGCTGGCGGTGGTGGCGATGATGATGGTTATAGGAGGAGGGCAACATCTGAGAACAATTCTGTGTCCAACAAACCATTTATTTACTGAATGCCATAAAAATATGTATACAGATTTTTAACATAAACACAGCTGAAGCGTGGATATTTTACACAAGAAAAGAAATTACCATTTACTCACAACCGCCGACAAATTATACATTTGAGCCATGTAAAGAACTATTCGTAGGAAAAGGCTTGTCTCCAAAGTATTTATCAATCTGTTCATATGCCACATGACTAAAATATATATCCCTGTGTGAGCAATGACGAGCGATAAATGACATTGTCACATGACGTCTTCGCGATGTTGCGAAGTATATATGGCGTACTATAAATCTTGTCCAAGCTCCATTGTTTCTGGGAGGTAAGGAATGACCACTTCTTCAAAGGCGCCCCAATTCCACATGAATCGTTTGGTACTTTACGCGTTCAGAAACGCATGATCGTCTGTTTCAATCCTAGTATTTCTCCGGTGTATATGTGTGCATACTCCTGTGCGTATGTGTGTGTGCGTGCGTGCGTGCGTGCGTGCGTGCGTGGCAGCATGTATGTTTGCGTGTGAGAGTGACAGAGAACTGAGTGCGTGCGTGCATGCGTGTGTCTGGCACTTGGGCAGTAGATGGACTGGACTGACTGGTCAGTCCCTGGCTTGGCTTTATTCTGTTTTGTCCGCCTTCTTCGAAATTCTCGCTGGCGGTCCGCTTTCCCCTGCCAGTCCACTTTCACCTGTCTTCCTGGCTTACCGTCTTCTGAAGCTAGATGAACGGTAGACAATCGGCATCGGTCTGCAGCTCTCACTGATATTTTCTGTGTACGTCGGCTGTTGTCATGGACATATGCTGTTTTGCTGGCTATGTCATGACAAGCTTGATATATGTCTGAAAATGGTGTTACTCAGTTTAATAGTGCATGGGGTTTATAGTAATGTGCGAAGGAAAGTCACCACATAAATCTTAACTGTCGTTTGATCACATCTTGTTGACTGACGGAGTTGAGGTTAGAAGACAGCATTTCATAGGACGAGACACAATAACTCCTGTTTTAAGGAGACGTACGTCACATACTCGTAAACAAAAATGTCAGTTTATCTTTCTTCATTTCACGTTTCGTTCAAAACAGACAAGATAATCCCCCGCCGTTACGAAATCTATCTAAGTTCCTGATTCCGTTCACGACGCTTACGCGAGCAAATTCGAAATAAAGTATTTGTTTAATAGACCAGGCGTCTCCAATACCGAAGTCTGTTCAGCACATCGTGAAGTTGTGAAGCTACGTAGGGTCACACGGCCACGCGTTAAAAGGCGAGATTTACGACCGGCAGCCATTGCTGTAATGGACATGGATATAGCACCGCTTGCTGTTCTTAACACATTAGCCTGTAATGACCAGTGGCCATGGTCATATGAAATAGCGTCCAGATCCAGTGGCCCCATTACACTGATCAGTGCCCGCGAATATGCATAAGTCATTTTGACAAGACGATCTAGAATATCAGCGACACGCGAGGTTAAACGAAACCGCAAATCCGCACGGATTAGGCCGATATACAGGCATATCACAGCACAATAGAGAAAGATCCCACATGTTTTCCACACGCTGAGAAAAGGGTCTCCTATATGTACATTAAACTGTTATTATTTTTGCCATTTGCATGACAGAGGTTCAACGGGATAACTCCATATTAATCTATATCAGTTTTTAGATCAGTTTTCTTTGAGTTATGTTTAGATGCGACGGTTCTTTTTCTTGTCTGGTCGAGTCTAGAAAGGAATCTTCATGATGATACCCTTGACGTGCTCTTCTGGTATTACCTGATACGGGAAAGATGGTCCTCTTCCCGCGTATCAGGGTTATGAGTTACTATTCGTTGCAGATGGCATTGTGTTGTGGCCAAACCTACAGATGGCCGTGAAATGATATCTTCTCACTTTGAACATCTCGCGTATACTTTTCAAGTTGTTTAGTAATTAGTTCTGCTCTGTTTATATACTTCCGAACAAAAGGGAGTAGACGCCAGTGTTTGATGTTGGCTAAGATGTAACAAGCTAGAAATGGCTATCATGGTTTTGAATTTGATGCAGCTTTCATTTTTGTTTTGAACCTTGGCCCTATTGTGTCCCGATGACTGTTTCCGGTCGATTCAAGTCTGATAAAGTTTGCACATTTTTAAGAAATCCATTTTCAAGTATATACTTTCTTTTGTATTTCTTGTGTACAGTTTGGGACATCACACATTTTCTCAGACATTTGAGAAACTGTCTTTCGATTAAACCATCTATATTTTCGTTTTCCCTCCGCGATATGAATGATATATTGCATCTGTTATGAAACAGAGATTCTTAGGTCCTGATTTGTTGAAGTTCCATCAAGTGGGGTAGCATACTCTTGTCTTTTAGCGAACACGTGGTGTCATGAATGTTTGATTATGCTAATATACAAACGCTTATGATCTGAATGGAAAAGGAAAGAAAAGGAAAGAAATATATTTCAAAAAGTGTGACCCAAAACTTAAAACCAGTTTCAAAATAGCAACAAAGCTGAAAATGGAGCACGTTGTTGTGTATGAAGTATCGCCCGTGATGACCAAAGGGTGACATAGTCATCACAATCAAATGTATATTTCTTGTCTCCACAGTTTTAGCCTCCGTCAAACATGGGTGTGTATAGTTTTTGCCCGGCAGTTTATCCCGATCATATAATGCTTTAGTAAACAGCTTTTTATCATTATGGAAATGTCGCTTATATTCAGATCCAGAAAATGGCAGTGAGACATTTCGATTCTATCAAAACCACGCAGCATTTTTCTCATCCTTACTACCAAGTGTATTGTTACAAATCCATGGTGATGGCACATTCCAGGGTAATTGAATACCGATGAGAAGCTTTAGTCAGTCGGGAGTGTGGGCTGGCGTCATTTGCTGTGTGTGGGTTGGGATTTGCCTGCTGAATGGGCATTCACACCTCGTTACAGACTGCGGCCGATAGCTGTGTACGAGCCTTCAGTTCGTTAAACTACGTACATTTGAAATAACTCAGAGACCCGTGAAAATCCGGGTGAGAAATGGTGTTCAGCAGCCACGCTTGTCTTAGGTGAGTGAGACCCGAGAAGGTCCCGGGTTAGAATTGGTTATCAGTAAACCCTTGCTTGTCGTAAGAGGCGACTAACGTGATCGGGTGGTCAGGCGCGCTGATTTGGTTGGAACGTCATTAGTTCCCAATTGCGTAGATCGATGCTCACGTTGTTCATCACTGGATTGTCTGGTCCATTCACTTCGGTGGGACAAGCGAACGCTTTAACCATTTCAGCCATGGTTTAACAATTAGGCTCCCCCCCCCCCCCACACACACACACACACCCACACACACACACACACACACTACCTCTAAACGTAGTGACAGAGTGAGTACAAAACCACCCCAGCATCTTCTCTTTAAAGGTGACCAACGGGATCGGGTGATCAAGCTAGGTGGCTTAAGCTTGGTTGATACATTGTCGTTTCTCCATTGGGTACATCGATGCTCATGATGTCGATCACTGAACACTCCCGTCCAGCCGTTGCACAGCTGGAATGTTGGTGAGTGCGACATAAAACAAAACAGATAAAACTAAATTATCTGTGTGACTCACTGAGTATGGTTTTGTGCCGCTTTTAGCATTATTCCAGCAATATCACGACACCATTACACAGTGTACCCATGTGGGGGATCGAACCCATGCCTTCGCCATGACGAGCGAACGCGTTAACCACTAGACTACTCCACCGCCCCAATGATTAATGGTGTGAGAAATGAATTTGCAAGCATACAACCCTACCATGTTTCGATGTACACGAGTATAGGTATTTTTTTCCTGTTTCCCACGGTTCGTTCCATTTCTTAGCCTTCCGTCTACTTGTTAATGATTTAGTTTCATAATTTAGTGACAGTTATATAACATCGAACATCAAATGGAAGAACCCTCCTTGACTTTTGCGTCTTCGTGCTTTCAAATTCGGGATTTCATTCCAGATTAATGCCCTGTGAACTACAGTGTAACACGAGACCTCCTCGGATGGTTTCTAATATACGCAATTGTCAGATTAAACATCAAATAAACTATTGACACTCGTTTTTCTTCACTGCATTGCACAGGTCGACGACACATATTTCAAGGAGAAATTGTTCCGGGGGTAATTTTATGATTTAAACACGTGTACTCCTCAAACAGGTGAGGTGAAATGCTTTTTAACCATGTTCTAAAGAATATTTCACTCATTTGACGCCATGCATGCGCCCTCGTCTGGATCCGCTTATGTTTCGCGATATATATATGCTCTTTATCTACTTCCCGCAGTTTTATTCCTTTGTAGTCCAGGTCATGGGCCTTATTTACATTTCAGCATTACAGAGCGATACATACCTACATATATATACTGTACGAAAATAGTTAGGGATATTTGTAAATTTCGAAATATGAATAATGATGCGTTTATTCATTGACATACGGATAAAGTGTCAGTCATAAAAGCACCAATATCCCTAACTAAGCTTTCTTCCTGAAGCGTTGTAATATGACCATATCTGATACGTTTTGGATACGTTTTAGATACGTTTTAGATACGTTTTAGGTACGTTTTAGATACGTTTTATAACATTTACAAATACTTTGATCATGTCCGAAATCGAGCATACTCCATGGGAGAGTAAGATCCGTTATCATGTCATTCTGGAAACGTAGGTGTTACGCCACATTAAAAGTACAAAACGTCTAACTGAATACTGAATGGGTGTCTTAAAGTTTACTGGCGTGTTCGAGGGGCGGTGGGGTAGCCTAGTTGTTAAACGTCCACTCTTTACGCTTAAGGTTCGATTCCCCACATGAGTACAATGTGTGAAGCCTATTCCTCTTGTCCCCCGCCGTGATAATTATTACTGGAATATAGCTATGAGCGGCGTAAAACCATGCTCACTCGCTAACGTTTACAGACGGATATATAGACAGATTGACGGCATTCAGATACCCAGATACAAAGACAGCATATATGTTGTCTCTGACTGCAGGATGTTGACTTAATGGTTGAACTAGGGTCGCCAGTTAAAACTCGACACTACAATCCTTGTTTCCTCGTATCTTCTCAAACCACTGATGTCAGCAGGGGTGCCAATCGTTGACGATTATGTAAACATCACAATGAGCATTTATATCTTCAGTCGAATCTGAAATGACAAGCTAAGTTTCCTACATGCTTTGGCGCAAATCTCAACAGCAGTTATCGCCCTTATATCCATGCATCCTTCAAAGGACGACCCCGTCCTATACTACTCAAGTCGGTGTTCCTTGCCAGGTGAGATAACCCCCTCCTTAAGAACCCCCCTGCAGCCAGGTGTTAATCTACAATCTGACTGCCTGTGTAATCACACCTACTCCAGCCGTCCTTAAGGACGGAAACAGGGATATGGTTTGAGTAGCAGGCAACACAGCACATGCTACTATGCACATATACACTGGGGTACAGGATTGCCAGAAGACTTCCAAGTACACGGTACCCTAGACTTGTACCAGTCACTAAGGGGGCGATGGAGTAGCCTCGTGGTTAAAACGTCCGCTTGTCACGCTGAAGAATGGGTTCAATTCCTCATATGGGTACAACGTGTGAATCCCATTTCGTGATATTTATGAAGATTGCTAAAAGCAGCATAAAATCATACTCACTCACTGTTTAAACAGGATCCATACAGATGCGGAAGATGAGGATGCTCAAATAACAAAGTGTCTCTGTCATGACATTACTATATTCCGAATGCATGCAATGCAAAACAACACTGAAATAAACTGACGTTCAAAAGAAGGTACACACCACCCGTTTAGGGGATTAATTCCAAAACGAAACACCGACACATTTGCAGTAAATGTAACAGTAGTGAAATCGAGGTCAAAATTCATTTCTTGGCACTTTGTAGTTTATGTTCGAATATCAGATGTGACTTATGGAACGCTGTCACGGCAGGATATACTCGAAACGTTCGTACCGCTACGAAGTCTTAACAGCTTAAGCCGAAAGATACGAATTTCTTAGAAAATGTTTACGACCTATTCTCGAAACGTTCTTATCGAGGTCCTAGCCCCAACACGACAAGTCTCCATCAGTCTGCACGACACCCAGTTTTTAAAACAAGTAGTCGCTTTACTCCTATGCATGTTTAGGCGTCGTCAGCCTACTAATTAACCTACCCCTTCCCCATTTAACTTCGTCCTTTCACCCTCGGGGACCAATTTCGTATCCACAGTAGCATTACACTATTTCAATAGCTGTTAATAATTTATGATCTAATTTTAACTTCTGTCTCCAAATGCAGTATGGTGACTCACAGACCCCATTGTTCAGATGTTGTACCAAATTTAATGCCCATATTTTATGATGCCTTTTATGACGTACAACCAGTGACATCTAATAATTTTCTTATTCTTCGTGGGCTTATGGTGGTCAGTTGATAGTTTACTCTGTTCTATCCACATTGCAGATACACGTAACTGTGGTAACTGTATCATTTGATTTGATTTAACTGCGCAGTCTATTAGTACACGGTGGTAAGACACTTTATGGTTTTTTAGATAATCATGATGGCACAGGTTTAAGTACCATCATGCATTGTGCAATCATTGTATATTGTATCAGTGTATGTTGAAAACATTGTATACTGTTCGCGCTTTCACCATGCAGACCCAAAAAACACAACATGTTGTTCTGCTACGGTTTCTTTCACTGCGAAATGTTGGGATTTTTTCATCAAATTAGGTTACACAAGACCTCTGCTCATAATGAAGAAAAAATAAATAGTGAAAATGATTATTTTCCACTGCTATTATACACAGCGTATGTTTTTAAGATGGTTCCAAAATAAGAAATTGTACCAATCCGATGAAATATTGGCTAATCTGACGGATTACACACTGGTCTTAGTCAAGGGGGATCACTCAGTCCATGCCTATAATCTCCTGACATATCACACAGAACTGTTTGAAACTGGACACTGTCCGTTACATACCTCGACCACTTGATGGTCGTATCTATTAACCCCAGTGGGGAACCAGACTTAGCAACAAAGAATTATCTGGGCATACAACACGGGTATCCAGTAAAATTCGCCTCGGGCCTTTTTGTCCGACACGGACGTTTATCGAATTATGAACAGCAATTATCGACACCCGAGAGCGTTACACAAAATCGCTTATCTTGTACATGTGTGGGTTTACTATTAAAATTTCAAAAGATTAACCCATAATACCTGTATCAAGTTGAAAGAATCTGCTTCTTTGTCGCTGACATATTTATTAAATTACACCCATCAATATCATATGTGTTGTGACGTTCTTGTTTCTCTGGTCTAGGATACCATCAAATTATCTTTGTTGACAATTATATTATGCCGATGTATGACGCCTTGTGATACGGTAAGCCTCACAGCATGCCTGATGAAGGGGGATGCGACAATACCTATATGAGGGATTAACAGCCCTGTCACAGGTGATGTTTATGTTATGACATCGGAGCTCCCTTCACGGATGAGGCTACAAAAAGAAATGTGATGGATTATAAATATAATGGATGCTTTTCACAAGATGGTATCGCGTCCATGGCGTTCTTCATCAGTTCGCTGTTCAACCATGGGTTTGTTAGTCTATGCGCTGTTCTATAATGGTCCAATGGAGATGTCAGATTTTCTAGAAGACATTGTACCAAGCAAGACTTTAATGAACCTTAATTATCATTTTTTCTCTCCCCTCTTCGCCATTTTCTTTCATCTTACAGATTCCCCATCCTCTCTTCCACATCTCTCCCCGACTCCATCGCCCTGTATGTATATGTTTGTATATGTTTGTATACATGTCTTTTAATTTACACGTATACTCGAGTGTGCATGTGTGTATACGTATGTTTCTGTTTCTTTATCTCCACCTCATCTCCATCTCTTCTACATATTTCTATCTCTGTCTTCATCCTGCCGATGTGTCGCTCCCTTTTCTCCTCAGCTGTTATTAATCATTTAAGTCTGTTAATCACCTTCTCATTTCACGTCTCTCTTTCTCAGATACTCCTGGAATCAAGACGAATCGGGTAAATGTTATGAACTTATGAATAATTATATTTATCGTATTTTGTCGTATACTTTTGTGGGCAATATTTTTCACTTTGAAGACAACAGTGCGAATAAGTAAAATATTCTTTTTCTGCATATGTACAACAAAATTGACGTGCTGTGTCGGCATGGATCTTTTTACCATCTCGGAATGTTAAAAATAAAACACGTTAACAGTCAAATATATTGTGGAGGTAAGAAATGAAATATCTCTACTGCGTTATAGCATGAAAGGTGTTCAAGAGTAGAAGTCAAGTCTTGTTAGCACGTAATCTGAGGAACGGATGTTCCAGTACTATGCTATTTAACATCGTTATCTGGCAGTTCGAAAGCCATCTCTAACACATGCAATTTTGTCTTCTGACTCGAGGGTTAAGACAAATAATACAAGCTCGTGATTTCCGTATCTGATACACATTTATTGACAGATTTACATAAATTGAGACAGGTAACTAAAGCAAATAACAATGTATATATTTTATGTCCATGATAATCACATTGGTTCAGATCGGTTTTCATCTTCTCGTACAGTAGAAATCAGAATCCTCCGGTTCATTCGTGTCGTCGGATACAGCACTAGATGGCCACTCCACTAGCCCTCTCTTGACCGCAACACCGTCACTGCAAGACATTGCTTGACACCACTCGCGACCATCATCATTAGCAACTGGAGGTTCCGTTCTGGCCTTCCTGATTTCTCTATCGGTGTCTTCTATTGCCTTACGTTGCTTTGCCCCAAGCGTCAAGCCGTTTCTGGTCATATAGTCCGTGAGATGGCCCCTTTTAGTATGGAACTTCTCCTGTCCTATCTTGACCTTCATGGTGGGCAACAGTTGATCCACGGATTTCTTCCCTATCCACGTTACACCGGCGACATTTGTCTCCCTGCTGAAAATATCATTAATACTGTAAATTAAAACCATCAATATTTGAATATATCGAAACCTGATTCAAAATAGTTATAACACCAATTGCAAATTGTACGTGGTGTATTTTATTAACAATGTTACGGATAAATTAAGGCGGCAATATCAATCCTTTTCATCTGGATCTTACCTGAAATTAAGTTTCCGACCGGAAGTGTTCTTTCTCGTTGCATTCTGACTGGACATTGGTATACGGCCTTGATCGTCCACTAGTTCTTTCCTCCATGTGGCCAGGGTGTAGCTGGGGATGTTGAGACGACGTGACGTCGCAGGGATGCCATGTACAAGAGCTTGTTCCAGGGCGTCAATCTTCTCGCCAACGGTGAAGTGACGCGACTTGTCAGGACGTGGAGAGGGTATCTTGTGGAACACATCAACACCTTTGATTTTATCAGTCATCTGAAGCAAAAGATAAAGACTTATTGCTTGTCACGTCATGTGTGTCTTGTATATTAATGCTGCAAATTCCAATCATGACCCAGTGTTTGTTTATATTTGATCGGGTTCAGGACCAACGTTATATATGATTTAACAAATGTCTTTTCTATTTACCTGATGTGAGATGTTAGGCTTCAGATGCAGCCTCTTCAGAGCATGGCATACGAGGTTCTCTGACGACGTCTTGGGTCGGGGGCTATCCTGTCTGAGGGTCGGGAGAACACCTATGGCTGGATGGAAGGGCTTCGTGATCTGTTTCTGACTCATGCTGAAGGTCAAGGTTGACGTGTTGTATCAATGAATAGAGATTCCAATATAACGTCCTTTCTCCCAAATTCAATGCTGGTACTTAGATCCGTTTATGTCGGGAATGGAGTGACATTGCAACGGAGGGAGGTATTTATGTGAATGGGTAGGAAGCCACTAGAACAGATAAAAGTAATACATCTTGATGTTGTTTCAACAGGGCTCGGTTTTTCTTTGAGATAATCTCTTTCCACTCTTTCGTCACTCAGTGCGCAGTGTTGTTTCAAAGGAGAGTCTTGTTTTCAAGACATTGTGATGTTTCAGGAAAGTGTGTTGTTTTAATGTAATTGTCATCAATTAGCTGCATGTAAAAACTATAAGCTCAATCTACTTACTGAGTACTTCCAAGATGAATTACTAATTGAGCATTAACAAGGAAGCCAATTTACGTTGTTATCTCAAATAGTTTTAAATGTTCACGTTCGACACCTTAAAGTAATCAACGGTTTTAATCAGGAATCCAGTTTGGGCGGCATTGAAGTTTGTTTTCACATTTGTTCGTTTGATAACAGTGAAGGATTCAGAGATTATAGGGGATTATCTGGCTAGAAAAAAGATTGTCCAAATGTTGTCTTTCCTTAAATTTGTGAAAGAAAGGAATTTAAACAATGCTTATGGCGTTTTCAATACCCTGCTTGGGGCAAAGGGGTAACCTGTCAATAAAGCAGTATTATTTAAATGCATACATAGAAATCAAAATGAAAATATATTAATTTTCAATAAATGTATAAGAATATCGCGAGCTTGTTAAATTTATGATAGCTTTCGTCACTGAAGAGGAAAGTGCACGTGCTCCAGACGAGAAACACGAAACCAAAAGAATGTTACACACAACTACAGGATTTGATTGGCATATTGTAATGTTTCTGTTGTGCTTCGATTACGTATGTTTACAGAGCATGTTGAGCGGTGAGTTTCCGCGTGGCACTGTTGGACGTTACCTGCTTTGCTGTAGACCTGCTTCCTCAGATGTCTCAGTATATTATTAATACAGGTCGATTTACGAACAGCGTCCTATAGTGTCTGGTCACGAAGCTGCAAGTTTGTTTCCCAACATGGCTGCAGTGTGTGAAACCATTTCACGGACACACTATCACATCTTGTCAGATTTTAGCGCAACAAGGTAGACAGCTTTATTCGCTTGACACTTACTCTCTCATCAGTCAAAATGTCATCAATGATACTACGACGAAAGACTTCAAACATTTCATCGACATGTCCACTTTATTGAAACACTTACAGTATAAAACAATAAATGATGAAATGGGCCACCGAGGTTCATCCCGAGTGATGACAAGAACCCTGAAATCTCTCTTACACATATACAATGACACTTACGTGGGTTTACATGAGCTTTCAGTCTGCTGTGACATCTACTTACATTTGTCAGCTGGAATAAGGCATTTGGTTCTGAAAATCGGGTTTATCCCCAGCTAAAACCCGTGTCATCACCATAAAACATATATCATGGAAAAATGAAAGTTTAAAAGATACACCTTCTTTATTAAAATATAACCCGTTAAACTGGTCAGAATCAGTCTGATTTATATTTTCCAGGAAAGGACTATACTATTCTAGACTCCACGTGATTATGTCCCATAAATTGTACACTAACGTTGTCGCTTCCAGTTACCCACATGAGAGTTATCGTATGTGTAAGTGTCATTACAGGGTTCTTGTCAGGGTTAATGCTGACGGAAGTTTGTCAGGATGATCCCAGTTGTCGGATAGCTGTATGGTCAAAGTAGAGACTGCATGCTACACAAACACGCCACGAGTGGAGAAAATATGACCTTTTTGTACTAATGGTGTTATTCACGATGAGCATACATTGATCAGTTGTCGTCTGTGTGTGAAACGAAAGAGGAGAATTATTGAGAAATGTTGTGAAGGAGAGGACATTTTCCAGATTTTTGATGATCCCCGGAAAGTCAGCTTTATCCCGTCTGCCCCAAACTGTGATACATTTGAGAGACCAAATCTGCTTTAACATTTTATCCTATACTCTCAATTTGTGTTTGTATCTTTATGTTTCGTAGTTTATGACCCTTTTTGGTTGTTTTAATATGCCTTTTTAATGGAATAATTCTTTTAACGCTGTATACGGTGGCTCGTTATATGTCATACATGTATACTTTTACAAATGATATGAATGTTATGTATGCATAGCTGTGCCTTTTGAATATGTATAAGTGATTGCAATGAGGGAAGATTATGATCAACTGATTGTGTGTCTATCTGTCACTTTACGCAATACTCTGCGAAAACCAAACTAGTGGAGACAGGAAATGGTTTCGTGCATTATGACCGTGTAGGGAGTCAAATCCGACATTTCGCCATGAATAACGAACGCTTTTTACCTCTAGTTAACACTGGCTAGTGTGTAAGAGTGACTTTCTTCACTGATGCATGTCATCGCTCCAGAATGATAATGATGACAGTTCGGTTCGGACAGTAAAGGAATACTTCGTGCGAATTCTTCTTTACCAATGCAGTTTTCTTCAGAATTACTAATATGTATAAAGTATAGTGCTTATTGTGCTTAAAGGGGCCCAGATACAGGTCAGGGGGTTAACGTTGATGCACGAACTACGGATTTAGTTACAAATTTTATGTGCACTTCTTTAACTAATGTCTCTTATGTATTGCTTGTTCACCGATCCAGTTTTCTTCGGAATTAATATGTATAAACACTTTTAATGTGTTTAAGGCGAAGTTCATCCATCATGGTACAGTTCAGAAGGAATAATGTCGCCAAGTTGATGCACGGTCTGTGGAGGTAGTTAGAGATCTTATGTGCGTTTTTAAACTTTTGTCTCTCACGATTAAGATACACGACACTAATCTGCTCTGAACCAAGTTACTCCGTAAACCTCTGCAATCTAGACAACAGTTTTCTGACATCAGTGTTAGTTTACAATCTAAAGGACATATCGATTTGGGGTCAAGAATCAAGTAGTGCCTCTCTGAACAATATAATTCGGAATGGTACTGTCAGGTTCTAAGGGTTTTCTTTTGATAAACAATGGGTACCTGATTAAATTGACGTTAATCCCTGATATATGTTTTATGATGATTGTGACTAACACCTGTGGCGATGGCGCTGTGTTTGAGCTGGGGATAAACCCTGTATTGAGAGCCAAATGTCTTATGATCGACCCCATAGACATGCATGTAAACGTGATTGGCAAACTCGGTTCAAAATAATAATGATTATAGTTTAGTTAGCTCTGTTTTCACACAAAATCCCCAAATGTCTACTTTCTGTGAGTGAACCCCTTCAAACTGGATATCAGTCATTGTTTGGACCGTCTCCGGGATGTAATAGTCAAATCACGTAGCTGTGTTGTTTGTGATGTGCACCATTTACTTGTCTTCGTGGTTCGAATCTCATCGCAGCACGTTCAAGTCCCTCTTCAATATCAAGGGTTAAGATAAATAATACAAGCTCGTAATTCCCGTATCTGATGCACATTTATTATCACAAAGATTCGCATGTACTCATAGATATAAGCAGAAAAAATAACAACGATTGATGACCATGACATTGTGGCACACTAAGAGCGATTGTTCTCTCATACAATAGAAATCAGAATCTTGTCTCACTCGGGTTGTCTACTTGCCCTCTCTTTCACATCAAATATATATTTTATTGATATTTTCACATAGACTTACATCAATTCACATATGCAACCAGGGCAAATATCATTGTATATTTTATGTCCATGATAATGTATCACATTGTTTCAGAACGGTTTTCAACCTCTCATACAGTAGAAATCAGAATCCTCCGTTTCATTTGTGTCGTCAGATACAGCACTAGATGGCCACTCTACTCGCCCTCTCTTGACCGCAACACCGTCACTACACAACATTGCTTGACACTCGCGACCATCATCATTAGCAACTGGAGGTTCCGTTCTGGTCTTCCTGATGTTCCTATCGGTGTCTTCTATTGCCTTACGTTGCTTTGCTCCCACCATCAAGCCGTCTCTGGTCATAAAGTCCGTGAGATGACCCCTTTTAGTATGGAAACTCTCCTGTCCTATCTTGACCTTCATGATGGGCAAAAGCTGATCCACGGATTTCTTTCCCATCCTCATCTCCCGCAGTCGGCTTGTCACACTGGCGATATCTGTCTCCGTGCTGAAATTAATAATTAAAAATGTAAATGTAAACATATCAGTATTTCAATACATCGAAATCTGATCTAAACGTGTCATAACACTTGTAAATTGTACATATAAAATAGGCATAAAATCATAAAGGGATAGTTTAACGTACAACTATTTAGATATATAGATTACAAACTAACTTACGATCCTTTTCATCTGGATCTTACCTGAAATTAAGTTTCCGACCGGAAGTGTTTCTCGTTGCCTTCTGACTGGACATTGGTATACGGCCTTGATCGTCCACTAGTTCTTTCCTCCATGTGGCCAGAGTGTAGCTGGGAATGTTGAGACGACGTGACGTCGCATGGATTCCATGTACAAGAGCTTGTTCCAGGGCGTCAATCTTCTCGCCAACGGTGAAGTGACGCGACTTGTCAGGACGTGGAGAGGGTATCTTGTGGAACACATCAACACCTTTGATTTTATCAGTCATCTGAAGCAAAAGATAAAGACTCATTGCTTGTCACGTCATGTGTGTCTTGTATATTCATGCTGCAAATTCCAATCATGGCCCAGTGTTTGTTTATATTTGATCGGGTTCAGGACCAACGTTATATATGATTTAACAAATGTCTTTTGTATTTACCTTATCTGAGATGTTAGGCTTCAGATGCAGCCTCTTCAGAGCATGGCATACGAGGTTCTCTGACGACGTCTTGGGTCGGGGGCTATCCTGTCTGAGGGTCAGGAGAACACCCGTGGCTGGATGGAAGGGCTTCGTGATCTGTTTCTGACTCATGCTAAAAGTCAAGGTTGACGTGTTGTATCAATGAATAGAGATTCAAATATAACGTCCTTTCTCCCACATTCAATGCTGGCACTTAGATACTTTTGTGTTGGGAATATAGTGACATTGGAGGGAGGTATTTATGTGAATGGGTAGGAAGCCTTTGGAATAGATAAAAGTAATACATCTTGATGTTGTTTCAACAGGGCTGGGCTTGTCATGAAGAGGTCTTTTATGTTTTGTTTGAGTTAACCTCTTTCCACTCTTTCGTCACTCAGTGCGCAGTGTTGTTTCAAAGGAGAGTGTTGTTTTCAAGGGATTATGATGTTTCAAGGAAGTGTGTTATTTCAAGGAAGTATCCATTAATTGCCCCCGCGTAAACACCATAAGCTCAGTCCACTTACTGAGTATTTACAAGGTAAATAATTATTTGGGTATTGACAATGAAGCCAGTTTACATTGTTATCTTACATCGTTCGTTTTAAATGTGCGCACTCGAACGCTTTAAAGGATGAGTCGTTTTATTCAGGAGTCCAGATTTAATAGTAATTATGTCATGTTTTGGAAATATAATGGGATACAGATTATGGGATTGAAAAATATCTGTCAAACGTTATTTGCTTTTTGATAATTTTATGAACGGATTTGAAACAATGTTTATGACGTTTTACATACCCTGCTCGGGGTCTCCATATCCAATTGGATCCTAACCTGCCCATAATATAGTATTTGAGCAACAAAAACAGGTTATGGAGAATGTACCACTTCTTTCAATCATGTCTTGATGTTTTATCCATTTGTGTGATTATCAGGCAAGGCTTTCATCAATAAATAAACGTTTAAAATTTAATACCAATGGTAAAAACACCGACTAAGAAACAACCAGTTGTTGGTAATTTATAAATAGCGGCCCTCAGAATTTTCTTGATATTGATGAAACATGTGTCGTGGCGGAGTCTATTTGTCCAACCCCTGAATTGACATTGTAGTCTAAAGTATGAAATGGCTAAAAGATATCAGTAAGTGAGTCACGCCACATCGATCTTGTAATATCACAAAGGGGAACAACACAATGAACTTTGCGCATTGCACCCTTGAGTCGAGTGCGTCGAGACGAGTGACTGACTGAGCTTAATTTTGAGTCGCACTCAGCAATATTCCAGCTACGTGGCTGCAGTCTTTAAATTATAATTCAGTCTGGGACAGACAACCCAGTGATCAACAGCATGAGCATCGATCTGCGCAATTGGAAACCGATGACATGTGTGAACCAAGTCAGCGAATCTGACTACTCGATCCTGTTAGTCACCCTTTGTATGGGTTGCTGAAAACCTATTCTATCCCGGATTTTCTCGGGTCACGTCGAGACAAGCGAACGCTTCGACCACCATGTTATCTGACTGTCCTTTTAACGGCACTTAAACAAAACAAAATTTCAAATTTCAGCTTTCTGATCATAGTGTATCGGTTCTACTGACATAAACATCAGTGGGGTTTCCTGTCAACAATCTGCTGGCAAAAAAGGATAAGTTGAGCACCGGCCTGACAAATGACCCGTGTTAGCATGTATATATGAGTGTCGTCCACTGACGTTTGCCATTGTGGGCGAAGGGCCCCCAGGTCTTCCGCGAGGAAGTGTAGTGCGATGGGTAAAGAGCGTGGCTTCTCTCGGCAAACTGCTGTGGGCGGAATCAATTTCATCGTCATGCTATGCACGTGTACTTGCCTATATGTGCTCAATTTTTCACAAACCAAACCTGTCTCTGTCTGGTGATTGCCGTGCACCGCCAAATTCTTGTAAACGCGTTCTCTGACGTCAGTCCGACTTATCCTAGTAGGTCCCCAACAAATTATAATCATTGCATGTGAAAGTGAATAAATGCATGATGACTTTAAAGACTGTGTCTCCTTCTCTTAGTATCATTTGTAGTTTGTATGGCTTAGAATTGGCTATTAGAAGACCATTATCACATAGTGGACTAGTGGAAACGCAAAAAAGGCCCTTTCTTAGCTCATTTTTCACCGGTTTTTGCGTCCGCCAGTCACTTAGCTATTTCACGAAAAGACCCGTGAAGGTCCCGGGGTGGAATACGCCTTCAGCGACCCATGCTTGCCATAAAAGGCGACTATGCTTGTCGTAAGAGGCTACTAACAGGATCGGGTGGTCAGGCTCGCTGACTTGGTTGACGCATGTCATCGGTTCCCAATTGCGCAGATCGATGCTCATCTTGTTGATCACTGGATTGCCTGGTCCAGACTCGATTATTTACAGACCACCGCCATATAGCTGGAATATTGCTGAGTGCGGCGTAAAGCTAAACTCACTCACTATTTCACGAAAACACCGTTGGCGGTTTATGCTGTTGGAGAACATAGATAAGGTTGACCGTCTTCACCTACGACTCTATGACAGCGTACATGTTTATACGCCGTGATGTGGTTAAAGATCTGCCAATGTGGTTAAGGATATGCCAATGTCAGTAATATTTTGTATTATTATTACATACAGGTATTTGACCTAAAATCTATATCAAATGGCAAAACGTCAATCAAAAGTTTTGCAATCATGGACATTGTCACGTTCACGGCATCCAAAGAAACGATTTGATCGTGTTTACATTTGATACATATAGAGATGAAAACTACATCATTCTTTATTTTAGTTTACAGTTTAGTTTAGTTTAACTCCATATATTGGCACTATAGTGACCCTATATTCTAACAACCCTGATGGCGTTTGTCTATAGGTCAACGAAGAAACTGTTCATGATCTTTTTACAATTAAGTCATACTATTGCCTCTCACGATTAAGAGACACGACACCATGAAACTAAGCTGCTCCGAACCTAGTTATTCCGTAAACCTCTGCAATCTGGACAACAGGCATCAGTGTTAGTTTACAATCTAAAGGACATAACGATATTTGGTCAAGAATGAAATAGTGCCTTTCTGAACAATATAATTCGGGATGGTCCTCACCGGTTCTTCGGGTTTTATTTTAATAAACAATGGGTATCTGTTTAAACTGACGTTAATCCCTGATATATGTTTTATGCTTATTAGGACTAACACCTGTGGTGATGACGCTGGGTTTGAGCTGGGGATAAATCCTGTATTGAGAATGAAATGTATTATCATGCAGGCAGGTAGATCTCACAGCAGGCTGAAAGCTCGTGTAAACGCTTACAAGTGTCATTGTAGGTCTGTAAGTGTCATTACAGGGTTCATGTCAGTGCTCGGGACGTCCCCTCTACCTCAGTGGCTCATTTCATCATTTATTGTTTCACACATAATGTTGATGTCGTGAGAAAGCCTTTCTTTATTATTTTAACCAGTATCGCTATATCTTTATGTAAAACGATGAAATGTTGATCGATATCCGACGATTTCGAAGATAGTGCCGAATATATTGCTGTGTGCCGCTTTTCACCGTATTCAAACCAGATTGTGATAGCGGAACCCAGAAAAGGTTTCACACACTGCTCATGTAGAGAATCGAACCCGGACCTTGTGCACTGAGAACGAGCGATTTACCCCGTAGACTTGCATGTAAACGTGACCCGGTTCGGAATAACAATGATTGCAGTTTAGTTATCTTTGTTTCCACACCAACCTAACTGCCTAATTTCTGTGAATGAACCCCTTCTTACTGGGTATCTGTCATTGTTTCGACCGCCTCCGGGGTGTAAAACCTACCATAGTCAAATCCTGTAGTTGTGTTGTGTATGATATGCAACATTTATTTGTCTTCGTGGTTCGAATCCCATCCCAGCACGTCCAAGTCCCTCTTCAATATCAAGGGTTAAGATAGATAATACAAGCTCGTAATTCCCGTATCTGATGCACATTTATTAAAACATATTTTTAACATAGACATATGTACTCATAGACGTAACCGGACCAAAAAACAAAGATTGATGAACATGGCATTGTTTTTACTCTCTCATACAATAGAAATCAGAATCCTGTCTCACTTGGATCGTCTGCTCGCCCTCTCCTTCACATCTGATACTGTAACACATTTATTAATATTTGCACATAGAGTTACATAAATTCACATATGCAACCAAATAACAGTCTATAGTAAATGTCCATGATAATCAGATTGATTCAGATCGGTTTTCATCTTCTCATACAGTAGAAATCAGAATCCTCCGTTTCATACGTGTCGTCAGATACAGCACTAGATGGCCACTCTACTCGCCCTCTCCTGACCGCAACACCGTCACTACACAACATTGCTTGACACTCGCGACCATCATCATTAGCAGCTGGAGGTTCCGTTCTGGCCTTCCTGATGTCCCTATCGGTGTCTTCTATTGCCTTACGTTGCTTTGCTCCCACCATCAAGCCGTTTCTGGTCATAAAGTCCGCGAGATGGCCCCTTTTAGTATGGAAACTCTCCTCTCCTATCTTGACCTTCATGCTGGACAAAAGCTGATCCACGGATTTCTTTCCCATCCTCATCTCCGACAGTCGGCTTGTCACACTCTCCATGCTGAAATTAATAATTAAAAATGTAAATGTAAACATATCACTATTTGAATATATCGAAACCTGATCCAAATTAGTCATAACACTTACCATAGGTAAAAAATAATAAAGGGATAGTTTAACGTACAACTATTTAGATATATAGATTACAGACTAACTTACGATCCTTTTCATCTGGATCTTACCTGAAATTAAGTTTCCGGCCGGAAATGTTTCTCGTTGCCTTCTGACTGGACATTGGTATACGGCCTTGATCGTCCACTACTTCTTTCCTCCATGTGGCCAAAGTGTAGCTGGGGATGTTGAGACGACGTGACGTCGCAGGGATGCCATGTACAAGAGCTTGTTCCATGGCGTCAATCTTCTCGCCAACGGTGAAGTGACGTGACTTGTCAGGACGTGGAGAGGGTATCTTGTGGAACACATCAACACCTTTGATTTTATCAGTCATCTGAAGCAAAAGATGAAGACTTATTGCGTGTCACGTCACGTGTGTCTTGTATATTCATGCTGGAAATTCCAATCATGGACCAGTGTTTGTTTATATTTGATCGGGTTCAGGACCAACGTTATATGTGAATTAACAAATGTCTTTTGTATTTACCTGATGTGAGATGTTAGGCTTCAGATGCAGCCTCTTCAGAGCATGGCATACGAGGTTCTCTGACGACGTCTTGGGTCGGGGGCTATCCTGTCTGAGGGTCGGGAGAACACCCGTAGCTGGATGGAAGGGCTTCGTGATCTGTTTCTGACTCATGCTGAAGGTCAAGGTTGACGTGTTGTATCAATGAATAGAGATTCCAATATAACGTCCTTTCTCCCAAATTCAATGCTGGTACTTAGATCCGTTTATGTCGGGAATGGAGTGACATTGCAACGGAGGGAGGTATTTATGTGAATGGGTAGGAAGCCACTAGAACAGATAAAAGTAATACATCTTGATGTTGTTTCAACAGGGCTCGGCTTTTCTTTGAGATAATCTCTTTCCACTCTTTCGTATAGATTTAAATGTTCACTTTCGACACCTTAAAGTAATCAACTGTTTTAATCAGGAATCCAGTTTGGGTGGCTTTGAAGTTTGTTTTCACATTTGTTCGTTTGATAACAGTGAAGGATTCAGAGTTTTGAGGGGATTATATGGCTAGAAAAAAAATTGTCCAAATTTTGTTTTTCCTTTGGTAAATTTGTGAAAGAAAAGAATTTAAACAATGCTTATGACGTTTTCAGTACCCTGCTAGGGGTAAAGGGGTAACCTGTCAATAAAGCAGTATTATTTAAATGAATACATAGAAATCAAAATGAAAATATATTAATTTTCAATAAATGTATAAGAATATCGCGAGCTTGTTAAATTTATGATAGCTTTCGTCACTGAAGAGGAAAGTGCACGTGCTCCAGACGAGAACCACGAAACCAAAGGAATGTTACACACAACTACAGGATTTGATTGGCATATTGTAATTTTTCTGTTGTGCTTCGATTACGTATGTTTACAGAGCGTGTTGAGCGGTGAGTTTCCGAGTGGCACTGTTGGACGTTACCTGCTTTGCTATAGACCTCCTTCCTCAGATGTCTCAGTATATTATTAATACAGGTCGATTTACGAACAACGTCATTGTCGTGTCTGGTCACGAAGTCGGTGAGATGACCCCATTTTATTTCTAAATGACGACTATAACTCTCACATCAGTCAAAATATCATCAATGATACTACGACGAAAGACTTCAAACATTTCATCGACATGCCCACTTTATTGAAACACTTATTTTAAATGATGAAATGGGCCACCGAGGTTCATCCCGAGTGATGACTAGAACCCTAGAACCTCTCTTACACAGATACAATGACATTTACGTGGGTTTACATGAGCTTTGAGTCTGCTGTGAGATCTACTTACATTTGTCAGCTGGAATAAGGCATTTGGTTCTGAAAATCGGGTTTATCCCCAGCTAAAACCCGTGTCATCACCATAAAACATATATCATGGATTAATGAAAGTTTAAACAGATACACCTTCTTTATTAAAATGTAACCCGTTGAACTAGCCAGAAGCAGTCTGATTTATATTGTCCAGAAAAGCACTATTCTATTCTAGACTCCATGTGATTATGTCCCATAACTTGTACACTAACGTTGCCACTTCCAGTTACCCACATGCGAGTCATCGTATGTGTAAGTGTCATTACAGGGTTCTTGACAGTACTCAGGATGAAAACTCCTTCTTAAAGCGAGCATGTCGATGAAGCATTTAGGAAGTCTTTCATGCTGTGTATTCCGTCCCATACTTATTTTTGTTCATTAATGAAACGCTGACGGATGTCTGTCAGGATGATCCCAGTTGTCGGATAGCTGTATGGTCAAAGTAGAGACTGCATGCTACACAAACACGCCACGAGTGGAGAAAATATGTCCTTTTTGTACTAATGGTGTTATTCACGATGAGCATACATTGATCAGTTGTCGTCTGTGTGTGAAACGAAAGAGGAGAATTATTGAGAAATGTTGTGAAGGAGAGGACATTTTCCAGAATTTTGATGATCCCCGGAAAGTCAGCTTTATCCCGTCTGCCCCAAACTGTGATACATTTGAGAGCCCAAATCTGCTTTAACATTTTATCCTATACTCTCAGTTTGTGTTTGTATCTTTATGTTTCGTAGTTTATGACCCTTTTTGGTTGTTTTAATATGCCTTTTTAATGGAATAATTCTTTTAACGCTGTATACGGTGGCTCGTTATATGTCATACATGTATACTTTTACAAATGATATGAATGTTATGTATGCATAGCTGTGCCTTTTGAATATGTATAAGTGATTGCAATGAGGGGAAATTATAATCAACTGATTGTGTGTCTATCTGTCACTTTACGCAATATTCTGCGAAAACCAAACTAGTGGAGACAGGAAATGGTTTCGTGCATTATGACCGTGTAGGGAGTCAAATCCGACATTTCGCCATGAATAACGAACGCTTTTTACCTCTAGTTAACACTGGCTAGTGTGTAAGAGTGACTTTCTCTCTTCACTGATGCATGTCATCGCTCCAGAATGATAATGATGACAGTTCGGTTCGGACAGTAAAGGAATACTTCGTGCGAATGCTTCTTTACCAATGCAGTTTTCTTCAGAATTACTAATATGTATAAAGTATAGTGCTTATTGTGCTTAAAGGGGCCCAGATACAGGTCAGGGGGGTTAACGTTGATGCACGAACTACGGATTTAGTTACAAATTTTATGTGCACTTCTTTAACTAATGTCTCTTAGGTATTGCTTGTTCACCGATCCAGTTTTTTTTCGGAATTAATATATATAAACACTTTTAATGTGTTTAAGACGAAGTTCATCCATCATGGTACAGTTCAGAAGGAATAATGTTGCCAAGTTGATGCACGGTCTGTGGAGGTAGTTAGAGATCTTATGTGCGTTTTTAAACTTTTGTCTCTCACGATTAAGATACACGACACTAATCTGCTCTGAACCAAGTTACTCCGTAAACCTCTGCAATCTAGACAACGGTTTTCTTGCGTCAGTGTTATTTTACAATCTAAAGGATATAACGATTTGGGGTCAAGAATCAAGTAGTGCCTTTCTGAACAATATAATTCGGAATGGTACTGTCAGGTTCTAAGGGTTTTCTTTTGATAAACAATGGGTATCTGATTAAATTGACGTTAATCCCTGATATATGTTTTATGATGATTGTGACTAACACCTGTGGCGATGACGCTGTGTTTGAGCTGGGGATAAATCCTGTATTGAGAACCAAATGTCTTATGACCTCATGACAAAATGGTCACACGGATCCTATTCAAAATGGCCACACAAACACGTCAAAATGGTAACAACCCCTAGTCACAATGCCACACAAAAAGGTCAAAATGGCCATACACCATTTCATTATTTTTTAATACTCATGACACTTGTATTATTTGATATCAAAGTGTAAAAATGACCAAAAAAAGGTTATATCATACAAAACAAAAACAAGTGGTGAGGTGATACGATTCACGCACGGTTTCCCTATGAACTCATGGAAATGAATTTTAATATGTCGAAAAAAACATTAATTGATATGAAAATACGATGCACAGTCACTCTGGCCACACCCCCTTTCTGTGGTGTCATCGCGCTGAAAATAGGATTTACACACTGGGATTTCAAACCAGGGTGTTCAGTTTGACGGGCCAACGTACTAACCACTGTGCTGCATTGACCCCATAGACATGCATGTAAACGTGATTGGCAAACTCGGTTCAAAATAATAATGATTATAGTTTAGTTAGCTCTGTTTTCACACAAAATCCCCAAATGTCTACTTTCTGTGAGTGAACAACTTCAAACTGGATATCAGTCATTGTTTGGACCGTCTCCGGGACGTAATAGTCAAATCACGTAGCTGTGTTGTTTGTGATGTGCACCATTTACTTGTCTTCGTGGTTCGAATCTCATCGCAGCACGTTCAAGTCCCTCTTCAATATCAAGGGTTAAGATAAATAATACAAGCTCGTAATTCCCGTATCTGATGCACATTTATTATCACAAAGATTCGCATGTACTCATAGATATAAGCAGAAAAAATAACAACGATTGATGACCATGACATTGTGGCACACTAAGAGCGATTGTTCTCTCATACAATAGAAATCAGAATCTTGTCTCACTCGGGTTGTCTACTTGCCCTCTCTTTCACATCAAATATATATTTTATTGATATTTTCACATAGACTTACATCAATTCACATATGCAACCAGAGCAAATATCATTGTATATTTTATGTCCATGATAATGTATCACATTGTTTCAGAACGGTTTTCAACCTCTCACACAGAAGAAATCAGAATCCTGCGTTTCATTTGTGTCGTCAGATACAGCACTAGATGGCCACTCTACTCGCCCTCTCTTGACCGCAACACCGTCACTACACAACATTGCTTGACACTCGCGACCATCATCATTAGCAGCTGGAGGTTCCGTTCTGGCCTTCCTGATGTCCCTATCGGTGTCTTCTATTGCCTTACGTTGCTTTGCTCCCACCATCAAGCCGTTTCTGGTCATAAAGTCCGTGAGATGACCCCTTTTAGTATGGAAACTCTCCTGTCCTATCTTGACCTTCATGGTGGGCAAAAGCTGATCCATGGATTTCTCTCCCATCCTCATCTCCCGCAGTCGGCTTGTCACACTGGCGATATCTGTCTCTGTGCTGAAATTAATAATTAAAAATGTAAATGTAAACATATCAGTATTTCAATACATTGAAATCTGATCTAAACGAGTCATAACACTTGTAAATTGTACATATAAAATAGGCATAAAATCATAAAGGGATAGTTTAACGTACAACTATTTAGATATATAGATTACAAACTAACGTACGATCCTTTTCATCTGGATCTTACCTGAAATTAAGTTTCCGACCGGAAGTGTTTCTCGTTGCCTTCAGACTGGACATTGGTATACGGCCTTGATCGTCCACTAGTTCTTTCCTCCATGTGGCCAAAGTGTAGCTGGGGATGTTGAGACGACGTGACGTCGCATGGATTCCATGTACAAGAGCTTGTTCCAAGGCGTCAATCTTCTCGCCAACGGTGAAGTGACGCGACTTGTCAGGACGTGGAGAGGGTATCTTGTGGAACACATCAACACCTTTGATTTTATCAGTCATGTGAAGCAAAAGATGAAGACTTATTGCGTGTCACGTCATGTGTGTCTTGTTTATTCATGCTGCAAATTCAAATCACGTGTCATTGTTTGTTTATATTTGATCGGGTTTAGGACCAACGTTATATATGATTTAACAAATGTCTTTTGTATTTACCTGATGTGAGATGTTAGGCTTCAGATGCAGCCTCTTCAGAGCATGGCATACGAGGTTCTCTGACGACGTCTTGGGTCGGGGGCTATCCTGTCTGAGGGTCAGGAGAACACCCGTGGCTGGATGGAAGGGCTTCGTGATCTGTTTCTGACTCATGCTGAAGGTCAAGGTTGACGTGTTGTATCAATGAATAGAGATTCCAATATAACGTCCTTTCTCCCAAATTCAATGCTGGTACTTAGATCCGTTTATGTCGGGAATGGAGTGACATTGCAACGGAGGGAGGTATTTATGTGAATGGGTAGGAAGCCACTAGAACAGATAAAAGTAATACATCTTGATGTTGTTTCAACAGGGCTCGGTTTTTCTTTGAGATAATCTCTTTCCACTCTTTCGTCACTCAGTGCGCAGTGTTGTTTCAAAGGAGAGTGTTGTTTTCAAGGGATTGTGATGTTTCAGGAAAGTGTGCTGTTTTAATGAAATTGTCATCAATTAGCTGCATGTAAAAACTATAAGCTCAATCTACTTACTGAGTACTTCCAAGATGAATAACTAATTGAGCATTAACAAGGAAGCCAATTTACGTTGTTATCTCAAATAGTTTTAAATGTTCACGTTCGACACCTTAAAGTAATCAACGGTTTTAATCAGGAATCCAGTTTGGGCGGCTTTGAAGTTTGTTTTCACATTTGTTCGTTTGATAACAGTGAAGGATTCAGAGATTATAGGGGATTATCTGGCTAGAAAAAAGATTGTCCAAATGTTGTTTTTCCTTTGGTAAATTTGTGAAAGAAAAGAAATTCAATTTAAACAATGCTTATGACGTTTTCAATACCCTGCTTGGGGTAAAGGGGTAACCTGTCAATAAAGCAGTATTATTTAAATGCATACATAGAAATCAAAATGAATATATATTAATTTTCAATAAATGTATACGAATATCGCGAACTTGTTAAATTTATGATAGCTTTCGTAACTGAAGAGGAAAGTGCACGTGCTCCAGACGAGAAACACGAAACCAAAAGAATGTTACACACAACTACAGGATTTGATTGGCATATTGTAATTTTTCTGTTGTGCTTCGATTACGTATGTTTACAGAGCATGTTGAGCGGTGAGTTTCCGCGTGGCACTGTCGGACGTTACCTGCTTTGCTGTAGACCTGCTTCCTCAGATGTCTCAGTATATTATTAATACAGGTTGATTTACGAACAGCGTCCTATAGTGTCTGGTCACGAAGTCGGTGAGATGACCCCATTTTATTTCTAAATGTCGACTGATAAATTGTTCCTTCTCAGTGCACAAGCTGCAAGTTTGTTTCCCAACATGGCTGCAGTGTGTGAAACCAATTAACGGACACACTATCACATCTTGTCAGATTTTAGCGCAACAAGGTAGACAGCTTTATTCGCATGACACTTACTCTCTCATCAGTCAAAATGTCATCAATGATACTACGACGAAAGACTTCAAACATTTCATCGACATGTCCACTTTATTGAAACACTTACAGTATAAAACAATAATGATGAAATGGGCCACCGAGGTTCATCCCGAGTGATGACAAGAACCCTGAAATCTCTCTTACACATATACAATGACACTTACGTGGGTTTACATGAGCTTTCAGTCTGCTGTGACATCTACTTGCATTTGTCAGCTGGAATAAGGCATTTGGTTCTGAAAATCGGGTTTATCCCCAGCTAAAACCCGTGTCATCACCATAAAACATATATCATGGAAAAATGAAAGTTTAAAAGATACACCTTCTTTATTAAAATGTAACCCGTTAAACTGGTCAGAATCAGTCTGATTTATATTTTCCAGGAAAGGACTATACTATTCTAGACTCCACGTGATTATGTCCCATAAATTGTACACTAACGTTGTCGCTTCCAGTTACCCACATGAGAGTCATCGTATGTGTAAGTGTCATTACAGGGTTCTTGCCAGGGTTAATGCTGACGGAAGTTTGTCAGGATGATCCCAGTTGTCGGATAGCTGTATGGTCAAAGTAGAGACTGCATGCTACACAAACACGCCACGAGTGGAGAAAATATGTCCTTTTTGTACTAATGGTGTTATTCACGATGAGCATACATTGATCAGTTGTCGTCTGTGTGTGAAACGAAAGAGGAGAATTATTGAGAAATGTTGTGAAGGAGAGGACATTTTCCAGAATTTTGATGATCCCCGGAAAGTCAGCTTTATCCCGTCTGCCCCAAACTGTGATACATTTGAGAGCCCAAATCTGCTTTAACATTTTATCCTATACTCTCAATTTGTGTTTGTATCTTTATGTTTCGTAGTTTATGACCCTTTTTGGGTGTTTTAATATGCCTTTTTAATGGAATAATTCTTTTAACGCTGTATACGGTGGCTCGTTATATGTCATACATGTATACTTTTACAAATGATATGAATGTTATGTATGCATAGCTGTGCCTTTTGAATATGTATAAGTGATTGCAATGAGGGAAGATTATGATCAACTGATTGTGTGTCTATCTGTCACTTTACGCAATACTCTGCGAAAACCAAACTAGTGGAGACAGGAAATGGTTTCGTGCATTATGACCGTGTAGGGAGTCAAATCCGACATTTCGCCATGAATAACGAACGCTTTTTACCTCTAGTTAACACTGGCTAGTGTGTAAGAGTGACTTTCTCTCTTCACTGATGCATGTCATCGCTCCAGAATGATAATGATGACAGTTCGGTTCGGACAGTAAAGGAATACTTCGTGCGAATTCTTCTTTACCAATGCAGTTTTCTTCAGAATTACTAATATGTATAAAGTATAGTGCTTATTGTGCTTAAAGGGGCCTAGATACAGGTCAGGGGGTTAACGTTGATGCACGAACTACGGATTTAGTTACAAATTTTATGTGCACTTCTTTAACTAATGTCTCTTATGTATTGCTTGTTCACCGATCCAGTTTTCTTCGGAATTAATATGTATAAACACTTTTAATGTGTTTAAGGCGAAGTTCATCCATCATGGTACAGTTCAGAAGGAATAATGTCGCCAAGTTGATGCACGGTCTGTGGAGGTAGTTAGAGATCTTATGTGCGTTTTTAAACTTTTGTCTCTCACGATTAAGATACACGACACTAATCTGCTCTGAACCAAGTTACTCCGTAAACCTCTGCAATCTAGACAACAGTTTTCTGACATCAGTGTTAGTTTACAATCTAAAGGACATATCGATTTGGGGTCAAGAATCAAGTAGTGCGTTTCTGAACAATATAATTCGGAATGGTACTGTCAGGTTCTAAGGGTTTTCTTTTGATAAACAATGGGTATCTGATTAAATTGACGTTAATCCCTGATATATGTTTTATGATGATTGTGACTAACACCTGTGGCGATGACGCTGTGTTTGAGCTGGTGATAAACCCTGTATTGAGAGCCAAATGTCTTATGATTGACCCCATAGACATGCATGTAAACGTAATTGGCAAACTCGGTTCAAAATAATAATGATTATAGTTTAGTTAGTTCTGTTTTCACACAAAATCCCCAAATGTCTACTTTCTGTGAGTGAACCCGTTCAAACTGGATATCAGTCATTGTTTGGACCGTCTCCGGGATGTAATAGTCAAATCACGTAGCTGTGTTGTTTGTGATGTGCACCATTCATTTGTCTTCGTGGTTCGAATCTCATCGCAGCACGTTCAAGTCCCTCTTCAATATCAAGGGTTAAGATAAATAATACAAGCTCGTAATTCCCGTATCTGATGCACATTTATTATCACAAAGATTCGCATGTACTCATAGATATAAGCAGAAAAAATAACAACAATTGATCACCATGGCATTGTGGCACACTAAGAGCGATTGTTCTCTTATACAATAGAAATCAGAATCTTGTCTCACTCGGGTTGTCTACTTGCCCTCTCTTTCACATCAAATATATATTCTATTGATATTTTCACATAGACTTACATCAATTCACATATGCAACCAGAGCAAATATCATTGTATATTTTATGTCCATGATAATGTATCACATTGTTTCAGAACGGTTTTCAACCTCTCACACAGAAGAAATCAGAATCCTGCGTTTCATTTGTGTCGTCAGATACAGCACTAGATGGCCACTCTACTCGCCCTCTCTTGACCGCAACACCGTCACTACACAACATTGCTTGACACTCGCGACCATCATCATTAGCAGCTGGAGGTTCCGTTCTGGTCTTCCTGGTGTCCCTATCGGTGTCTTCTATTGCCTTACGTTGCTTTGCTCCCACCATCAAGCCGTTTCTGGTCATAAAGTCCGTGAGATGACCCCTTTTAGTATGGAAACTCTCCTGTCCTATCTTGACCTTCATGATGGGCAAAAGCTGATCCACGGATTTCTTTCCCATCCTCATCTCCCGCAGTCGGCTTGTCACACTGGCGATATCTGACTCCGTGCTGAAATTAATAATTAAAAATGTAAATGTAAACATATCAGTATTTCAATACATCGAAATCTGATCTAAACGAGTCATAACACTTGTAAATTGTACATATAAAATAGGCATAAAATCATAAAGGGATAGTTTAACGTACAACTATTTAGATATATAGATTACAAACTAACTTACGATCCTTTTCATCTGGGTCTTACCTGAAATTAAGTTTCCGACCGGAAGTGTTTCTCGTTGCCTTCTGACTGGACATTGGTATACGGCCTTGATCGTCCACTAGTTCTTTCCTCCATGTGGCCAGAGTGTAGCTGGGAATGTTGAGACGACGTGACGTCGCATGGATTCCATGTACAAGAGCTTGTTCCAGGGCGTCAATCTTCTCGCCAACGGTGAAGTGACGCGACTTGTCAGGACGTGGAGAGGGTATCTTGTGGAACACATCAACACCTTTGATTTTATCAGACATGTGAAGCAAAAGATAAAGACTTATTGCTTGTCACGTCATGTGTGTCTTGTATATTCATGCTGCAAATTCCAATCATGATCGGGTTCAGGACCAACGTTATATATGATTTAACAAATGTCTTTTGTATTTACCTGATGTGAGATGTTAGGCTTCAGATGCAGCCTCTTCAGAGCATGGCATACGAGGTTCTCTGACGACGTCTTGGGTCGGGGGCTATCCTGTCTGAGGGTCGGGAGAACACCTGTGGCTGGATGGAAGGGCTTCGTGATCTGTTTCTGACTCATGCTGAAGGTCAAGGTTGACGTGTTGTATCAATGAATAGAGATTCCAATATAACGTCCTTTCTCCCAAATTCATTGCTGGTACTTAGATCCGTTTGTGTCGGGAATGGAGTGACATTTCCATGGAGGGAGGTATTTATGTGAATGGGTAGGAAGCCACTAGAACAGATAAAAGTAATACATCTTGATGTTGTTTCAACATGGCTCGGTTTTTCTTTGAGATAATCTCTTTCCACTCTTTCGTCACTCAGTTCGCAGTGTTGTTTCAAAGGAGAGTGTTGTTTTCAAGACATTGTGATGTTTCAGGAAAGTGTGTTGTTTTAATGTAATTGTCATCAATTAGCTGCATGTAAAACTATAAGCTCAATCTACTTACTGAGTATTTCCAAGGTGAATAACTAATCGAGCATTAACAAGGAAGCCAGTTTACGTTGTTATCTCAAATAGTTTTAAATGTTCACGTTCGACACCTTAAAGTAATCAACGGTTTTAATCAGGAATCCAGTTTGGGCGGCATTGAAGTTTGTTTTCACATTTGTTCGTTTGATAACAGTGAAGGATTCAGAGTTTATAGGGGATTATCTGGCTAGAAAAAATTTGTCCAAATGTTGTTTTTCCTTTGGTAAATTTGTGAAAGAAAAGAATTTAAACAATGCTTATGACGTTTTAAATACCCTGCTAGGGGTAAAGGGGTAACCTGTCAATAAATCAGTATTATTTAAATGAATACATAGAAATCAAAATGAATATATATTAATTTTCAATAAATGTATACGAATATCGCGAACTTGTTAAATTTCTGATAGCTTTCGTCACTGAAGAGGAAAGTGCACGTGCTCCAGACGAGAAACACGACACCAAAAGAATGTTACACACAACTACAGGAATTGATTGGCATATTGTAATTTTTCTGTTGTGCTTCGATTACGTATGTTTACACACTATCACATCTTGTCAGATTTTAGCGCAACAAGGTAGACAGCTTTATTCGCATGACACTTACTCTCTCATCAGTCAAAATGTCATCAATGATACTACGACGAAAGACTTCAAACATTTCATCGACATGTCCACTTTATTGAAACACTTACAGTATAAAACAATAATGATGAAATGGGCCACCGAGGTTCATCCCGAGTGATGACAAGAACCCTGAAATCTCTCTTACACATATACAATGACACTTACGTGGGTTTACATGAGCTTTCAGTCTGCTGTGACATCTACTTGCATTTGTCAGCTGGAATAAGGCATTTGGTTCTGAAAATCGGGTTTATCCCCAGCTAAAACCCGTGTCATCACCATAAAACATATATCATGGAAAAATGAAAGTTTAAAAGATACACCTTCTTTATTAAAATGTAACCCGTTGAACTGGTCAGAATCAGTCTGATTTATATTTTCCAGGAAAGGACTATCCTATTCTAGACTCCACGTGATTATGTCCCATAAATTGTACACTAACGTTGTCGCTTCCAGTTACCCACATGCGAGTCATCGTATGTGTAAGTGTCATTACAGGGTTCTTGTCAGGGTTAATGCTGACGGAAGTTTGTCAGGATGATCCCAGTTGTCGGATAGCTGTATGGTCAAAGTAGAGACTGCATGCTACACAAACACGCCACGAGTGGAGAAAATATGTCCTTTTTGTACTAATGGTGTTATTCACGATGAGCATACATTGATCAGTTGTCGTCTGTGTGTGAAACGAAAGAGGAGAATTATTGAGAAATGTTGTGAAGGAGAGGACATTTTCCAGAATTTTGATGATCCCCGGAAAGTCAGCTTTATCCCGTCTGCCCCAAACTGTGATACATTTGAGAGCCCAAATCTGCTTTAACATTTTATCCTATACTCTCAATTTGTGTTTGTATCTTTATGTTTCGTAGTTTATGACCCTTTTTGGTTGTTTTAATATGCCTTTTTAATGGAATAATTCTTTTAACGCTGTATACGGTGGCTCGTTATATGTCATACATGTATACTTTTACAAATGATATGAATGTTATGTATGCATAGCTGTGCCTTTTGAATATGTATAAGTGATTGCAATGAGGGAAGATTATGATCAACTGATTGTGTGTCTATCTGTCACTTTACGCAATATTCTGCGAAAACCAAACTAGTGGAGACAGGAAATGGTTTCGTGCATTATGACCGTGTAGGGAGTCAAATCCGACATTTCGCCATGAATAACGAACGCTTTTTATTTCTAGTTAACACTGGCTAGTGTGTAAGAGTGACTTTCTCTCTTCACTGATGCATGTCATCGCTCCAGAATGATAATGATGACAGTTCGGTTCCTTTGTCCACTTCGTGCGAATGTTTCTTTACCAATGCAGTTTTCTTCAGAAGTAATAATATGTATAAAGTATAGTTCTTATTGTGCTTATAGGGGCGTTCATCTACCCTGATACAGGTCAGAGGGGTTAACGTGCGCAGTTCGCCATGTTGATGCACGAACTACGGAGGTAGTTACAAATTTTATGTGCACTTCTTTAACTAATGTCTCTTATGTATTGCTTGTTCACCGATCCAGTTTTTTTCGGAATTAATATGTATAAACACTTTTAATGTGTTTAAGGCGAAGTTCATCCATCATGGTACAGTTCAGAAGGATTAATGTGCGCAGTTCGCCAAGTTGATGCACGGTCTGTGGAGGTAATTAGAGATTTTATTGAGCTTTTTAAACTATTGTCTCTCACGATTAAGAGACACGACACCATGAAACTAAGCTGCTCCGAAGCAAGTTAATCCGTAAACCTCTGCAATCTAGACAACGGTTTTCTTGCGTCAGTGTTATTTTACAATCTAAAGGATATAACGATTTGGGGTCAAGAATCAAGTAGTGCCTCTCTGAACAATATAATTCGGAATGGTACTGTCAGGTTCTAAGCGCTTTCGTTTGATAAACAATGGGTATCTGTTGAAACTGACGTTAGTCCCTGATATATGTTTTATGATGATTAGGACGAACACCTGTGGTGATGACGCTGTGTTTGAGCTGGGGATAAACCCTGTATTGAGAACCAAATGTCTTATGATTGACCCCATAGACTTGCATGTAAACGTAATTGGCAAAGAGGCGGTGACTTCAGATATTGGCTTCGCAACACTGCACATGGACTTTGGGGATAAACCATCCGAAGCTCATAGCGATCTCAGGCTGTAACCACTAGGCTATCCTACCGCGCCAAATGTGATTTGTAAGCAGGTTCGGCTACAATTTTGGTAGATATGGATTTGTTCACATTATCAGTCACTGGGTTGTCTTATCAAACTCTGTTATTTACATCACATAGATGGACTATATCCAGTTGCTACGTTAAACGGCGAAGTAGTAACTGTTTCCATTTGTTGACCTTAGTGGACAAAGACTGTTGTGTCACACGGGGCGGTTTTTCAGCTGCTGAAATACAAGTCACGGTCTGTGCTGTAGCAAAGTGGCTAAAGCGTTCGCTCGTCACGCCTAACGCCCGGGTTCGATTCTTCACAACGGTAAAATCTGAGAAGCCTATTTCTGGTGTTTCCCGCTGTGATATTACTGGAACGTTTATAAAAGCGGCGTAGAACTACTCACTCACGGACACAGTATGCCATGTTTACAACTATTCATCGTTTCATCTTTTAGCTATTCTGTAAAATGTTTTTGTTTCAGGAGATCAAGTGATGCTGAGTGCCTCTAGGTACCCCCTGTCCTTCTATCGTAGACTTGTTGTAGCCGTTGTTCGCGGCGTCACCCCACGTGACGTGAAGTGACGTCAACCCATCTTTGCGATTTACTTACCATCAACGGTTGAGAATGTACGGAATGTAATATTTTATGTGCGCTTCACTCACTGTGTTTCTGTGTACGTGTTCGTCTCTGAACCAGTGACCAATAACATGAACATCGATTTACGGTGAGGTGACAACCAAGTGAGGGAAGAGATCCTGACCACCCGATCCCCTTGGTCGCCTCTTACGACAAGCAGAAATTACTTCTATTAATTCTTATCCGAATCTTTGCGGGTAACGCGACTGTGCACTTGGCAACTTCATTTATACGGACACCGTTAAACCGGACATTTTCGCAATAGGAACTATTGATATAAGGAACGTGGATAGATAGGCAATACGATAGGCAATTAACAATTTAGATATGAATAGGCAATATGAATACATATTCACATAGAGGAACGATGGGGTAGACTTGTGATTAAAGCGTTTACCCGTCACGCTGAAGACCCGCGTTCGAATCTCCGCATGGGTATATCGCTTGAAGCCCATTTCTGGTGCCTCCTGTCGTGATATTCCTTGAGTATTGTTAAACTAACTCACTCACTCACTCACTCACTCACTCACTCACTCACTCACTCACTCACTCACTCACTCACTCACATGATATTATTCCTTAAATACTGAAATAATACTGAAATACGAAAACAGAATCGACGAGATGTAAATGGCGCGTTCCTTAATGGTAAAGAGCTCTCTTAAATTGGCCATCACAATCAAAGTGCATCGATTTTCTTACTCAGCTCTACAGTGAAACACCCGCTGATTTTATCCAACAGGAAACAGTTAGTGTTATCGGTGCACAAAAATAGCCGATTCCAGTAACCCAGGTATCTCTATACGAAATGTGAAATGAGGTAACAAAGCGCAGATTAATTTCAGTACGCTCTCTATACCGCAAACGTTGTAACACAGTCTACTGTAAAGAGTTCACAAACTTTCAGATAAGGCGTCCATGGCTTTGCAGACATTTGCGTTGTAGCCAGAATGGGACGGTTTTCTCAATCACTGTATTCCTTCGCGGGTCCCACGTTTACCTTAACCACAATAGATGGACTTTATCCCTCATGTGTGAAAACATGAATTATGAAAACAGTTTCTGTTACGATGTAGTGCCTTGAATGCTTTTAAATTGAAATACGAAAATCGATGCATCTTCATACCCACATGCCTACATACCTACATATGATGTGAATTCAAACACTGTTGTTATAGTTCAGACCCCTCGATATACTCACGCACGTGCACATCCATACATGCCTGCCTGCCTGCCTGCCTGCCTGCATGCCTGCATGCCTGCATGCATCCATACATACATACATACATACATACATACATACATACATACATACATACATACATACATACATACATACATACATACATACATACATACATACATACATACATACATACATACATACATACATACATACAATGTAGGCAAATGAATTCCTTTGAATTTCGGGTCATCCTGTCTGAATTATATTGAGGGAAACAAATAAAGGATCAAAGGAGATCTCCTTTAATATTTTCCAGTTTTCCAGCGCAATAACAACGATAATCCGTTGCGTCACTGAGATCTGATGATCATTTCACACACAACAAACTTTGGTTCACTTTCACCTGAGACCTCACTGAAGGAAGTTGTCTTCTAGGACACTATATCGAGCAACACACTTTAAGCCTGGAGTACCCCCACGTTTCAGTGGAGTCCCCTTTTGCAGTGTCATACATAACCATCACTTAAAAGCAGCGTTTACGCGTAGAAACCGATCATGATCACAGTGAAGAACGAGGCAGCCTATTGTAGGCCTTGTTTGGGGAATGCACAGCTCTTGGAACGAGACTATCTTTAGACCCTCTTTGTTGCTGGTATTGGCCAAAATCAGCGCAAGCCGTGACCTGTCACCAGTCATTGCGTGTATCTACGGTACTGATAGGTTCATATATGCTAGTTATATGTTTCGAAATCGACCGTTTCCAAGGTGATAGCGTTCCTTGTCGTGGTCGTAGTTCATCCGTGTTTTGTCGTATCGTCGTTGTATACAAGATTTGCCACCAAAGTTTCTGAAACGTTTAGCGTTACGCTGATATCTTCGTTTCCTCTGTGCGTCCCCTCCACAGGAAGACGCGTCACCGTTGGCAACCGACACAGACAATATTGTTGCAAAGCCTGAGAACAGAATAATAAAGAAATATCAAGAAACGTGTCTCAACCACCGTGAGTGAGTTTAGTTTTACGCCGTTGCTGCTGCGGTAACAGTACCGTAACATTACTTCAAAACACCATTGCAATACCATTGCCATGCTGGCTCAATCATTTGAGAGTAATACAGTCGAACCCCGTTTACCCGGACCCCACATATCCGAAAACCCCGCCTTCTGGACGATTTGTATGTGAAACGAAACTTACGTTCTTTAATTGTACTCGCTTAACCGGACCCCTCGCTTAACCGGACCCCTCGCTTAACCGGACCCGGAGGCCGAGTTTTCAAATCGTTCCCATACATTTCCATTGAAAAATGATCCAGTTATCCGGACGGAGAGATGTGTGCAACGTGCATGTGTATGTGTCGCGTCAATACCGTTTACCGCACGACCATGTGATTTCATTCTCAATCTATCGGAAGGCATTTGGTGTGAATTGATTAACTAGCCATCAAAACGCTAGTGACGCGTGTTCATTAGGATTTGGCGCGCCTGAGAACATCTCATCAGTAAAGAAAACACATGTTAAGTACGATTAAGTAAAACTACACTGTAATTGTACTATATATAACACTTACAAATCGACCCCTGCGGTCTGTATGTTAAAAATATGCAAGTTAAAAATAGCCTGCCACATGATCTAAGTCATGTGATCCCGTCCGGAATTTTACTTTGTGCAGACAACATAAGTTCGACGGGATTTCGTATGTTTTTAGGGCATTTAGAATTTACAAAAGAATATGCAATTGGCAAAATAGAGACTTTTTGTCATCGATTTCTGTTTTTCATCTAACTTACCGTCTGAAGCTCCACAGGCTACACGATTACGTCCGAGACAACCTGCTAACTAACCTGCGTTCCGCCTTCCATGTATTATCGGTACACTTATATGTTATGATAATTCACTGTTATTACTAATGACTGTTGATTTATTGATATACGTAGGTGAATTTTAAAAAAAAAACATTTTCACTTAATTTTCACGGTTTTTTTTATCCAGATAACCGGACGTCCTTTAGCTATAATCATATAATCATATAATCATATAATCATATAATCATATAATCATATAATCATATAATCATAACTTAGCTACCGTAAATCACAATATCCTCAACCTGTTGACTCTCAGGCTTTACGACTAAGTGAGTATGGTTTTACGCCGCTTTTAGTAATTTTCCCACGATATCACGGAGTGGGATACCAGGAATGGTATCACACAATGTACCAATGTGGGGAATCGAACCCGGTCTGCGGCGTGACGAACCATCCCTTTAACCACTAGCCTGCCCCTCCTCCCCATGGAAAAACAGATTAGTGACGTGTCATGCTTCGTCGCCACCATTTGACGACCCATAGTGTGCCATTTACCCACATAGCCTGGTTCCGAATGTTACATTTGCCCTGGTGATCTCTCCTGAATTTGTAATCATCCTACCAATTTTCATGGGTTTTACCCCAATCATGTGTCCTTAACAAAACGTGCGATATCACCATCTGTCTCAATCACATGATAAGGGGGTTTGATATGGCTGGGTTTTTTTTGTCAATCAGATCCCTGAAAACAAATCAGAATTGCCTAATTTGGGAAAAATAGCATTTTTTTATTTCTTCATACACTTCATTACTGTTATTTACAAACAACACAGCAAATACATTTGAGTATAAGTGTATGTTAGAACAAATAACTGAGCGCCAAAACATTATAATGAGTGAGTTTTAGTTTTACGCCGCGCTCAGCAATATTCCTGCTGTATGGCGGCGCTCTGTAAATAATCGGTCTGGATCAGACAATCCAATGAATAACAGCTTGAGCATCGATCTGCATACCGGATTCGATGACATGTATCAACCAAGTCAGCGAGCCTTGTCCACCCGATCCCGTTCGTCCCTTCTGATAACAAACATGGGTTACTAAAGATCAACCCCGATGGTTACTGGTCTCAACTCATTAGAAACTTTTGTGAGCTGCTGCATGTTGTGCCAACACTTATTAAACATAAAACGTATTCAAAATTGCTGATGTTTTGAAACAAAGACAAGGTAATTCCCATTTCAGATCTTCGAAGCTGATGTTTTGATTTGAAACAAAGACAAGGTAATTCCCAATTCAGATCCTCGTATGAAGAGTTTTGTTGATATGTATGGGCTGTGCGCAAACTTATTTGTTGACTACAGATGCGCCCAAAGGGAGAATCAACCTGGGGCTTCCGCGTGACGAGCGAACATCCTACCCACTATGCTATCCTCATGTTTCGAGTATTTTCGATAAGAATTGATTGTCTTACTAAACGATTGTCTGTTACTCTGTTCTTTGTTGACCGGCCACTTCCGCAGTGTCACCAGTCGATGAACATGCGTATTTATCTGCATCGTTTGTCCGATCACCACCTAGTTACACTCACGCTGACTGAACAGTCGAGTGAACAAATCCCTGGAGCTTACCGTCGTAAATGCGATCAAGATTAAGTGAGCGATCATGATCTTGCCTAGATTAGAACTGGTGACTAAGATAATAATTAATGCTTGAAAATGAGAATGATTGAATGATTGAATGATTGAATGAATGGTGTTCACTTATGTAGATTTGCCTCTTTAAAGGATGCACATGCTATACATTTATGAGCATAGCTTTCATTACAGGCTTGGAGCAAGGCTGGGGTTTGCTGTGCTTGTCTCCACTTCAAACTGAATATCATTATAAACGGTTTGTCAGTGGGTAAACATGTATGGATGTCAATTTCTGTAATATGACAAACACGACATCACGGAATACTCGTATACTCATACCCATCCATCAGAATACATTCCGAAACATCGTGCCTCTTACACATCAGAAAAGTATACCCTTCAAGTGTATCATTTCCGAACTGCATTTAAATATAGTGTCATCTTGCCGTTTTTTCTGTGAAGGACATGACGTGTACCACATTGGTGAAACACTCAAGTATCGACTGACAACGCAAACGTTATCATCCGGTGAATCTGAGATTCGAACCTACGGTCATACAATCCTCACCTGACAACGTGACTTAACTCCGCACAATAAAATTACGGCGTCAAAGACGACGCGTTATATCTAATATTTTTAATAGAATATACTCACTGAAAATGACAATCATTCCAACAGCAAAATGCACCATAACAGGTCTGGTCACAGATAATCACCTTGGCAAAGGCCTGTCTGACACTGTGTCACCTAATACTCTGTAGGCGACTCTACTAATTATAGCTGATTGTGTGTGTATATATAACGAAATGAAGACGCCCTGTGCCCCCTGCTACGTGCGTCACTGCAGGTGGCATTTCAACTGTTTTTTTTGCTTGTTTGTTTGTGTTTATGGGGTGTTTTTTGATTGTTATTGTTTGTTATGTATACACTCTCAAAAACATTTCCAATTGACCATTATCAAACAAACACAGAACATCCCCAATCTTGCATATATATATCTGTCAAACCTAATTCTGTTAATCACTTGTTTGATAACCTTGTTAGAACTTGGACCGAAACGTCGTTGTCGGTGTTCATTCATGTAATTATTATGGGTTTTTTTTAAGAAAATCATCATTCTAACAGCCATCTTACAATCACAAATCAAAGTTTCACTAAACGAAGATGATCAATTAACCAATCATAGATCACAAAATTATGGATCACACAATTACTGATCAAACATTCACCAATAAAAAATAATCCTCAGTAACAAAAATACGACTTGTTTGAATTTTGGGACGGGGGATGAACAAATATGGATTTAGAATGAAAGAAAGAAAAGAAAGAAAAATTAATAACTGAACTTATGATTCTGGTTTTATCATGAAACGTTATTTACACACCAAACGGAATATGGAACTAGATTTGAATAGATATTTCATCGGTTCCAACTAATGCATAACAGGTAAATTATGTACTTCTTTCGGTTTCGCACATCATAAAAGCAAACAGGTTCTTCTTTGGGGCTTTGTCTTATACAGTGACACTGAATATATACGAGACCTGTGGCAGCCACATCACGCCAGCGAATACGATCATTATTTCACAAATTGAATCTGAGCATGTTGGGGTTAAGGCGTGACAAGCGAACACTTCAACCACAATGCTACCCATGCTGACTGTGGTTAAGGATCTGACCGTTAGATAGTTTGAACAGGGGGAGTTGGGCTGTGGTTTTAGGGGGTTTGGTCATGTGCTGAGAAAACCTTCATTCGGATCATTTCGGACCAGTGTTCATAAAATTAATTTGTGCTCATGTTTTGTAAATCTATAAATCGTTCGCTGACAAGGTTAGATGCTCTGAAAGATAATATTCTGTCGGATTATTGTCCCTTCCCCTTAAATGTTTTGAATGAATGACTTAGATCTCAGGTTGTATTTCGGATATTTCACGGCATGTCGGTTGTATTGGTGAGTTCACTCATAATTGAAGCATATTCGAACCTTCAAACGTACCTTTCTCATTAAACTTTAAAAGTAAACTTAGAGAATTTGTACATCTTTCGTATTTCAAACAGTTTACCCTGCCGAATATATTAGTGTCAGAGGTGTTTTTACGACTTGAATATTCTACATCCGGTACATAGTATGTGACCGGAAGTAGTTCTGGTAGGTTGACGGAAGGTCAATGGTACTAGCGTCTTCCGAGCCCATTTCTATATCGTCACGCGTCACATCCTTGTAAAAACCCACCGGAGATAGAATTATTCGGTATAAACCAGGCCGTTGCAAGAATCTGAAACCTTTTCACCGAACCTCAAATTGTAAGGCATGCATGTGTGCGTGTGTGCGTGTGTGTATGTGTACAGATCACATGTACGTTTGTTATGATTAAGGGCAGAGTAAAATGGTAACAGTATAAGCGGGAGTGGTTTGTTATTTGCACTCAGCAATATTCCAGCGATGTGGCGACGACCTGTACAATATCACACGTGTTTGTAGCTACTTCAACACGTGACAGGGCTTGTGCGATAGTCTAGTGGTTAAAGAGTTCGTTCGTCTCGCCGAGGAACCAGGTTCAATTCCTCACATGGTTACAATGCGAGACAGTAATAGATAACTGAGTGAGGTTAGTTTTACGCCACCTTTGATGGTAGCAGGTCTTAGAATTTTCTAAGTTTTGGTTGATACGTTGTAAACATTTGAAGACTTGGTTAGATTTTTGTTGCGGACACATGATTGGGGTAAAACCCATGAAAATTGGTAGGATGATTACAAATTCAGGAGAGATCACCAGGGCAAATGTAACATTCGGAACCATGATATGTGGGTAAATGGCACACTATGGGATGTCAAATGGTGGCGACGAAGTATTACACGTCACTAATCTGTTTTTCCATGGGGAGGAGGGGCAGGCTAGTGGTTAAAGCGTTCGCTCGTCCCGGGTTCGATTCCCCACATGAGTACATTGTGTGAAGTCCATTTCTGGCGTCCGCGGCCGTGATATCGCTGGAATATTGTTGACAGCGACGTTAAATCATCCAGACTCTAAGGTCCGATATCCACATGATTATCTGTATGCTGGATGGTCAGAGAACTTTCCGCAAATGAGTCCACTTTTCACTGGTTATCCGAAATTGTACTCAAGTTGAAGCGCTTGTTCACAACAAAACAAAATTATTCTTGTTAGGACGTTTTGTTTATTGTCAGAAATCACCCATAATCACCCGAATGATGCAGCATTTGACTTCATTTGGAAAGGTTTAATCTGAAACAAATGCAATAATCATAACGGTAATTGTATAAGTTTGCGAAAGTCGGATACAAAAAATCAAACTGTCAAGAAATTGTTAAAATTGGTATCATTTTGTAGAAAAATGTGTCCGTAATCTATATATGTTATAAAAATTGTCACGACGGCATTTGTTTGACAAGTGGTGCACCCTTGTGGCACCGTTTGTAAAAAGTAATATGTCAGTGAAAGTTCTCTTAAAAGTACATTGTTTGTTTTTAGTATTCAGATTGTGTTTTTAATAAAAAATATTTCAGAATGGATATGAAATAAAGCAGGAAAATCAGTTATAAGGCAGTATGTAGAATATGACATAGTAATTAACTTCCAAAAAACACAGGAATTTTTAAAAATATTGATTCATCAATGAATAAAAACGATTTTCATAATTACAAAATGATGTCATAAAGTGAAATTTTACATAGTAAATTCACACTTGATTATTTTAAAAAAAATATGTTGCCAGAGGGTATTAACATTGTCTCCTATTAAACAGCATACCCAAATTAAAATTGATAAGGCGATATGTCTTGCCCAGGTTTACGTCAGGATAAATGCTTGTGAGGCCAAAATATTATGAAGTATAAGAGAAGCAAGATAAAGGGAAATAACTGGGTATCATATAAGCTAACAGATATGCTCTCCAGCTGTCAAATCCTGTCACATGCCCACAAACAAAGGTCTTCAAACTCTTCAAGGGTCCTCTTTAGAATGATCAGTGGTTTACGGATCCAAACATTCCACATTTATACATATAGTAAAAAGGTTTAAGTGTTTCTATTTGTAAAACTCCATACCCTTTCCAGTTTATCCATGGTGACCGTGTCCATGTCCGTGTCCGTGACCATGTCCATGTCCATGTCCATGACCGTGACCATGTCCATGACCGTGACCATGTCCATGACCGTGACCATGTCCATGTCCATGTCCATGACCGTGACCATGTCCGTGACCATGTCCGTGCCCGTGCCCGTGTCCATGTCCGTGACCATGTCCATGACCGTGACCGTGACCGTGACCGTGACCATGTCCGTGACCGTGTCCGTGTCCGTGTCCGTGACCATGCCCGTGACCGTGTCCATGACCGTGACCGTGACATTCACACACAGTCATAAGGACAACTGCAACTGAACGTACACATTGTTCTTAGCTCAAAATCATATTTTTTCAGAAGAAACAATTCAGCAAAGAAACGCCAGGTTTGTCAGATGACGTGACCTTTGATGCATCTAATGCTGAGATTATATTTCCGATTATTCTCACTAAGTCTCATTAATCATTTTCTAGCAGAAACAAATCTTTCAGTAGAACGTCAAAACCCAATCTAGCCCGTTATGTACATTCAGGGTCATATTTCCACTTACCAAGTGCAAAGCATAATATAGTTGTGATGTACTTCATGTTCTTGCCTGCTTGAACAAGTGTCTTTAAGTGACTACCGATCAGTCCTTTTATATCATAGCACAGTAGCACAGACAAATAAAAAATATCGCGTCATGATGATGGCCTTAGTGGTAATAATTACCCACCAACCGTGACTGGATCACCACAGGATCCTCCACAGCTAATCTACGCACCACACTGGACTGGACGGACATCCCACTGAACTTGGCCAGGATACACACAAAACACGTTAACATTATGTAGGGTTTGAAAATGCATGGTGTAGGTGTCTCATGTCAGTGATCAGCCCTAACCGAGGATGGTTATGGTTGTTGTCAAATGGTTTCTGTTTAGGAAAAGGCGTTCTCGTAGGGAAAGGGCGAGTAGATTTCAACTGACCGAAAGTGGTATCATTATTCACAAGAGCACTTCAATTTATCCACAAGAACTTAATTAACTGCCCTTGTATTTTATCAATGATAGTTTTTCAACACATATGTAAATATTCTCGTGGTATCATTTTGCATGTTTTCCAGATAGTACTCTCCTCCTCATTCCCCAGTTAGTCTCTTGATCCTCGGAAGGGGAGGCCTACGACACTCTTCGTGTAAAGTCGTCTTATGAGAATCGGCGCGATCTGTTTCTATCTACCAAACTTATTTTCGAGATAGAAAGCCCCAAAGACTGCATGTCACTGTATCCCAAAGGCGCAAATCGATATTCTTAATTTTTGTCACTGGGTTGTCTGGTAGAGACCACCTTGTTTACAGACTATTTTCATGAGTTCGGCGTTTAACAAGAAACACTCAATCGTCACATGATATCATTATATAATCCGTGGATTTCAAAGCTGTTTCGAACGAAGGGGCTACACAGTATACACTTAAATATTATTCGACAAGGCGTCAGTATAGTCATTCATCATAGGTCAATCGAGCAGAATCTATTTGTATTTCCTTCAAAATGGATGGTAACAAACTGAACAAAAGAAATGATCAAAGGAATTCTTTTATATAGAAACATCATCAATGAAAACTTAGAGACCAGAAATCTGCAACAAATTAAAGCATTGCAAAGAATTCGAAAACGCCTTTCGGAAAGGGATGACATGGAGCATATATTAATATTCTGGTCTGGGGTGTAGTCTAATAGTACAACTATCGCTGGGGTTCGATTCCGTTACAAGGTGTGAAGCCAGTTCCTGGTATCCCTTGCCATAGTATGGCTGGCGTGTGGCTAAAATGGCGTATTACAAAATTCACTCACTATTTTTGGGTCCAAATTTCTTAATCTTGTACAAAGTCCATTTTGGAGGTCGAGTCAAACCCAGGGTTCGAATTCAGACCTCTAATAATTTGTGAGCAAACTGACTGTGTATGTAGCGATTAACAGGTTAAGGCTTTAAATGTAAACCTGAGTCGTTACCTACATATTTGTCACCATGTTGCGAGATATTCATAAATAACATTTATATTATCTATAATAATGGGCCCCTGGAGATAGTGTAAGAACTGATATTCAGAAACCCATGCTTGTCGTAAGAGGCGACTAGTGGTCAGGCTTGCTGACTTGGTTGAAAAATGTCATTGTATTCCATATGCGTATATTGATGCTCATACTGTTGATCACTGGGTTGTCTGAGCACCGGAATATTGATATATATGTGCGACGTTAAGCAACGAACAAAAAGACCAAGCATCTGTTATGATGTATTCATTTTGTCCTCTACACGTACATCACCTACTGAGGTTATGTCGAACTAAAATGTCTTGTCCGATATAACCATAAGTAGTAAGAAATTAATCAGCCATACACACACAATAGCATTCCTGAACCAAACAATGGCATTCCTGAGCCAAACAATGGCATTCCTGAGCCAAACAATAGCATTCCTACAGGCTCAGCCTTAAAGAATGTAGGTTCATTCCATTATGAATGACATTCCATAGGTTCAGTGGTTACAACAAAAGAAATTCCTACAGGCTAGGTTCAGTGGTTACAACAAAAGAAATTCCTACAGGCTCAGCCTTAAAGAATGTAGGTTCATTCCATTATGAATGACATTCCATAGGTTCAGTGGTTACAACAAAAGAAATTCCTACAGGCTAGGTTCAGTGGTTACAACAAAAGAAATTCCTACAGGCTCAGCCTTAAAGAATGTAGGTTCATTCCATTATGAATGACAATCCATAGGTTCAGTGGTTACAACAAAAGAAATTCCTACAGGCTCAAAAGAAATTCCTTAAGGATCAAAAGACATTCCTTAAGGAGCATAGAGCAGGACAAAGACATTCCTTAAGGAGCGTAGGAGTAACCATAGAGGTGAAACGACATTCCTACAGCTACCACCCAGGTATATACAGGTGCGCTAACTCACATTCCATAGATACATCATTTGTCAGTACACATTCCTTCTATACAAAACCAAATTCTTATCTTAACAAATATTATCACAGAATTGTTTATAATGACATCACATATTTGCATCTATTTATTTCAATTCAAACTTGAAGCAAAATTCTCATCATTCCATATCTCTTAACCAATCAAACTGAATGTGTATTACACATAAACCAATCAGACAAACCATTCTCTACAAATCCTATCTTACACTCAAACGTTTTAGCTATTTCAAATCAGTTTTATCACCAACGTGGGGCAAGAAGGTGCTGAAGATCGTCTATCTCCTACATATATTCGTCATGACGCAGAAAAGTGTGGATGTGAAACGTGTTGCTTTTTCCTCAGAGGAGACATTTGATGATACATTTCTGAAAGTAAAGGATATTCTTGATAGTCAAGTTTATCTACATGAAGTTATGATGAGATCGAGTGAGTTGTACAAAACCATTTATATGGACATGTTGGAGAAGACCAACGCCTTAGAAGGGAAACTTCAACCAATGTCACCTGCTTTCTTGAAATGGTTGACGGATTACACTCATCTCATAGGATCTTTCTCCTCTGCTCAGGAGCAAACTTCAGAGACAGCAACAACACAGAAAACAGTTGTTGCTAAGAAAAAGAAGAGAAGCAGAAAAATGGAGGATGGTCTGTTTCAGCCCAGTGTGAAGAAACCAAAGAAACAGCAGGTTAAGAAAGCAAAGTAAGTATATATTTGTGTTACATGCGACTGTGTTCTATCTATTTAATTTGTAACATCAACAATTTTTGTTATATATTCATATCTTTTTCTTTTCTTTTTGTTGGTAGGGTAATGGACAAGAACTCAAGTCAACCATCGCTTGTTACAGAACCTATTTCACCTCCTCCAACTGAAGCTAACCTACATGTTTCCAGTGAAGTCAACTTGTTTGTGGATGAAGACACTCTTGTAGCCGACTGTCAATCTACTACCCCAAACGACTGGTGGCAGGATTACAATCGGCTTATGGAAGATATTGAGCAACAAGAGTCAAATGCAGTAGTGGATGATCCTTATGAAGAACACAAACTAACTCCTCTTCAAAAGAATTGTAGTGTATGCCGTCATAATAATATGTTGCGATATATCAGTTGCAATAGTGGACAGGTTCAGTGTCATGTATGTTGTATGGATCTGATGAACTGTATGTGTTATCATGATCCAGAGGGGATGGTGGATGACATGATATCTCAGGACTTTCATGGACATATCCTCACAGTATAAGTTGTTGCATTCCAACAGAAGACATATGACTGAGATGATGATCATTGGTTCTTATCTTATTGTGTATGATGATTGCTATGTTCAACTGATGATGTATAGAATGTTCTGTGGTGAAATAAATTCTGTTCACTTCTTTTTTAGTTGTATAAATTCTTGTTCAACACATTGCCTTGTTTCAATTCATCATGAGTTCTCGAAAGAAGAACAGTGCATTAGAAAAGTATTATTTCAACCCACAAAACCCAGGTGCTTTCTATGGTCCATCTAAACTGCGTGATGAATTGAAGAAAAACAAGCAACACAATATCAGGTTGAGGAAGGTGAAACGGTTTGTGAATGAGCAAGATGCTTACAGTTTACACAAACCAGTTAGACATAAATTTAAAAGGATGAAAGTAAGAGTTAATGCAATGAATGAAATGTTTGATGCAGATTTAGCAGATATGACAAGGTACATGAAATGGAATGATGGTGTCAGATATCTGTTGGTAGTTGTGGACATTCTTTCACGCTATGCTTTTGTCTCGCCTTTGGAGAATAAGAGACCACTTACAGTGGTGAAATCTTTCAAAAAGATACTCAAATCAAGACGACCAAAGAAAGTTCGTACTGATGCAGGATCTGAGTTTCGAGGAGAATTTGAATCATTTTTGAAAAAGGAAAACATCACCCACATCATCACACGTAATGAAAACATTAAAAGCAATTATGTGGAACGTTTCAACAGAACACTGAAATCTTTGATCACGCGTTATATGACGCATAACAACACCAAAGAATACCTTTCTATATTGCCTCAACTGGTACAGAATTACAATCACACTTTACATTCATCACTGCCTTATTTATCACCAGCACAAGTGAATAAAAGCACTGAATTGAAAGTATGGCATCACCTGTATGTCAAACCTTTGAGGAAACACCTCAAGAGTAAATCCAAGTATGTAGTGAAGAAATTCAAATATAAGGTTGGAGATATTGTTCGCATTCCATATCTGAGGAAACCATTCAGTAAAGAACTTGATTTACGCTGGACTCAAGAATTGTTCAAAATAGCTCATCGCTACAAAAGGCAAGAAATACCCTTGTACAGAATTAGAGACTTTCATGATCAACCAATTAAAGGAACATTTTATACTCAAGAACTTCAAAAAGTAAACAAAGGTGAGGACATTGAGTGGCAGGTGGAAAAAATCCTGAAACGTCAACGTAGAGGAGGTAAAACCTATGTTCTTGTGCGATGGTTAGGATGGCCAAGCACGTTTGATTCTTTTGTGGAGGAAAGTCAGTTGAAAGATTTGTGATGGAGAAATATATTTTCCTCAAGTCTTCAGATTCAAAAGAAAACTATTATAAGGACAACAGCCCCTATCATTTCCGTGTGAAACTGAATCAAAGACTGATGTTGGATGGATTTTGGGTTGTTTCATTAACAGAGTTGAATTTTGGGAAACTGACTGATGTGGACAAAATCCAAGATCCATATGTAAACATACTGTGCAACTTGTGTGATAGTTCACTGGTAGGAGATGCTCAGCTACCATTGCTGAGACGCATTGACTTGAGGTTGGGACCTAATTTCACCTTTGCAAACGAATATAATATTCATGTGGTATTGAAAGAATCACCTGTCATAGAAATTGTTATAAAACCCAGTGATGAAGTGGCCTTGTCATTCTTGAGCGAGGAGACCAGTGCAACACTTCACTTACAGCGATATCCATTTGCAAGTTAAGATGGAAGACTATCCTCTCTATGTACCTCACTATGAAAATTGGAAACATTACTTCAAGAAACTGAGCACAAGTCACCAGCAATACCACAATGGAAAATTATCAGCTAAAGTAATACCATCTCATACAGTGAAAAGAAAAGAAGAAGGACCTTCAGTTGAATTGCAAATGACATCAGAGACTCAGAGCACAGTAGAGAAAGCAGATGCCAAAGAGAGACGACGCAAGTCTTTAAAAAGAGCTGCAGGAGAACAGATCATCACTACCAAGAGGATACGTCAGACAGAGAACACTACTCCTTCTAAGACAGCTAATGTTTTAACGTGTACACCTGTTGCAGGAAACGATATTTTCAGTTAGCATAATGGCGCTCTTATCCAGCAGTAACTTTTCGGAATATCTCCCAGATTCTTACTCCCTTTTTTCGCTTCCAAGTTACACAACAACCACAGAGATGTTCTATTTCAATGATGTACGTCCATTAAGCCAAATCAATGACTCGTCACCATTGGAATTTGCTATCCCTAATCAGGGTAGTGAGTACATTGATTTGAAGAGAACAAGACTACATGTGAAACTTAAAGTGGTGCATGATGATGCTACATCATCTTCACTGGTTGAGGATGAGAAAGTTGGGCCCATCAACCTATTTTTACAATCGTTGATCTCGCAAATGTCTGTTTCCCTAGGAAATCAATTGGTATCAAGTGCAAATAATCACTATCCCTATAAAAGCATGTTCAAGACATTGTTGAATTATGGAGCAGATGCCAAGAATTCTCAGTTAACATCACAGTTGTTCTATAAAGATACTGGCAATGACAATGACGACATTGAATCAACTGATGCTGTTGCTGGTGGTAATGATGGATTGTTGAAACGTGGTGACTTCATTGCTAAAAGTCAAGAGATCACAATGGTTGGGAATTTGTTTGAAGATGTGTTCAACATGGATCGCTATTTGATTAATGGAGTAAAATTGAATGTAACCTTGTATAGAACCAATCCTCAGTTTTGTCTTATGAGTGGAGTTGCTAATGCTAAATACAAAATAAGCATTTTAGATGCAGCACTTAAAGTGTGTTATTTGAAAGTGAACCCAGCTTTAATTCTGGCTCATAACACTTTGTTTGAAGAAAAGACCAATGGGAAACCAAACAATGCACTGTATCCCTATGTGAAGACAGAAGTCAAATCAACCACTATTCCTGTGTCTACTGAATCATTTACTATTGAAAATATTTCAAATCCTGTCGCCCATCGATACACAGTTGCATTTGTTGAGAGCAGTAGTATGTCAGGTTCTTTGGTGAAGAATCCATACAACTTTCAATCGAGTATGATCAAAAAGGTTACTCTGAATGTCAATGGTGTCAGTCTCCCTGGGAGAGCATCCAATGCAGATGATGCAGATACCTATCTGAATCTATTTGATGGTGTGAATGTAAAGAGAGAAAGTAAAGGCAACTTTATCAGCAGAAAAGAATTTTTACTTGGAAGTGCCCTTTTTGTGTTTGAACTGAATGAAACTGGCACTGAACATCTCAGTCTAGTAAGACGTGGAAATGTATCGCTAGAAATTCAGTTCAATGCAGCCTTAACCAAAACACTGAGTTGCATTGTCATGACTGAAAGGACCTCGCTCATAGAAATTGACCAAGCCAGGAATGTATATGTCAAATGAACAAGATGAAGGCTACAGAATTGTTATGTGCTATTCAATGCGATCCTGTGCTTAGAAACCATGTCTTAGGAGTGTATGCTAGAGACACTTTACCTGTGCTTACATCTTCAATGTTGATGAGAGGTGTTGGGCTTATTGTTAATACTGATGTGAGAACTAAAGATGGTCGTCATTGGGTTGCTATGTATTTGAAAGGAAACAGAGCAGAACTGTTTGACAGTCTGGCTGAACCTATCAGTACAACATTTGATGACTATTTAAAGTCATATGTTCAATTCTACATATACAGTAGCATACCTTTACAATCAGTAGATTCAAATGTCTGTGGATCATATTGTCTGTATTATCTGTTGTGTGCATTTAAAGCTAACTGGACTTTTCACCACTTTTATCATCAGTTTGATGTAAAAAACTTGAATTGGAATGATATGTTTGTATCACGATATATTTGTCACTATTTTAAATATTGCACTCCTTCCTGTTTTCAATGAAATTATGTGTTATAGTTGCATGGAAAGAAAACTTTCAATAAAAAGTAGCTTAGTTTAAATCCTGTGGTTGTTCTTTGTATAAAAAAGAAGCCATGTGAGGTTTTAACTCACTAGTACAATACACAGGCAAAGTGTGCAAGTCACCATGGAAGAATGTCTGTTACCCTTTCATACACCTACTACAATTTCTGTAGCTGGAGGATCCTCTAGTGGTAAAAGTGTTTGGACTGCTCGTCTTATAAAACAAGCAGATACCATGTTTGATCCACCACCTCACTTGATTATTTACTGTTATGTTGTGTGGCAAGACATTTATTCAGAGCTTGAAAAAAGTGTTTCCAATATTAGATTTCAAGATCATTTGCCTACTGAAGAGGAACTGAAAGCTTATTCTCATGAATCAGACAAACAATGTTTACTTGTCCTGGATGATTACATGCAACAAATGTGTAAAAGTCCATTGATTTTAGATCTGTATACCACACTATCGCATCATTTAGGGATTACAGTGATCAACATTATGCAAAGTGTCTACCCCAAAGGCGAATATGCAAGAACAATGTCACTGAACACACATTACTTTGTCTTGTTGTCCAATCCACGTTCAGCACATGAATACAAGATTTTAGCATCGCAAGTATTTCCAGGTCAAGCTAAGTATTTTGCTGAATCGTTTCAAGATGCAGTAGGAGGAAAGAAATATGGTTATCTTGTCTTAGATGTGTCACCTTATGCTGATGAACAGTATGGACGTTTACGGACCAACATATTTACTGATGATGGAATGTGCACAGTCTACCTACCTCAGAAATAACTTCACTAAATATACAAATTACATGCCTGTCATACACCATTTCGTTTACAACCTCTGAACTGATCAGAGCTATGGATGTTTGTGGACACTTTAATGTGGAGTCTGATTGTGTTGGTGTGACACATAATTCTCCTGATGGAAAAAGGTTTACTGATAGACTGGGTTCATTCAAGACTTGGCCCATTCAGATGAATCAGTCACCTAAAGCCATGGCTGAAGCTGGATTTATTTACACGGGACAATCTGATAAAGTCTACTGTTTCCAATGTAGGCTGCGAGCCCATTCGTGGATACCAGAAGATGATCCTCTGATTGAACATTTCAGACTGTCTCCACATTGTGGTTATATCAACATGATAGCAGCTCCGAAACATACAACTATGAATTCATCATCATAGTTTTCTATATAACAACCAGTTCACTTTACTTCAGTCATTCTACAGTTGGCTTGCCTTCCGCAAACAAAATGTATGCAGTGAAAGAAAGGAATTGTTTGTTCAACATTATTGAAAAACACAGAAAGAATGGTACAACATTGAATGAAACAGCTTCTAGAATGTTGTTTACAGTGTCAGTGTGGGGAGACGATTATGCCGCTTTACAAATACAAGATCACTATGACTCATGGACTGAAGTCATTAAAGACTTGTTGTGGAATAACAGACTGTGTCCCAACATATTGGATGAAGATATATGGACAGATGGGGAAGTAGACTACGAATGCTTCAGTAGCGAAAACGAACGAGCAACTGCCTATAATATTTTCCGAAAGGCTATGTCTTTACAAGATTATGAAGACTCAAAACATAGTACCTCCGTGTCTGTTGGGGGTGAAGATTTGTTGGAAAGTTGGCAAAGAGATCCTCCTCATGATTGTAGTCAGTGTGAAAATGTCAATGAAGAAGATGACAATGAACAAGAAGATGTCTAGATAAATAACAATAACTAAAGATGTATGTCTTCATTTGAAAGTGGAACAGCTACCCTACAGCTTCAACATGAGTGGACTGATAAAACATCATGTTAGTTTCTTAACAGTGTTAGCAGAAGCTAATCCTGCTCAGAGAAAAGCTATGCTGACTCATGCTTCTTCAGAACAATTCCTATCAATTCTTACTCTTGTGCATAATATTCTCATGGGTAACATAGAGGTGACACAAAAAGATAAAACGTGGTTGTCTCGTCGCAAGAAGGTCATTCGCCTGTTAGCCAACAAGGGTGTCAGCAGACACAGAAAACGTGAACTCCTCATCTTACACCATTCAATTCTACCTATTTGCATAAGGAGCTATCTCACCACTCTACAACATGACCAAACCAATGGTTGTTTTGACAAGAGAAAATTACCAGAGACTGGTGTCAAAACAAGAACAAGAGAAAGCGAATCCGACAGTGAATCCGACAGTGAATCTGACAGTGAAACCTCCAGTGAGTCCAGTGACAGTGAGTGATGGTAGTGAAGAGCATGACTCATCTCTACAGCCAGATCTTAATGTGATGTTACGAGTTCCAGATCAACTCATTCAAGGCATTTCATCTTCAAATTCTGTTGGCAAGCTGATGTCAATGTGGTTCTTTTTGAAAAACAATATTACAGCTGGAAACATTGGATTAACAGAAAATTTGCAACTGGTGTTGGAGAGTGGAAAAGTGTTGTATGGTACCAACATTGTGGACTTAATTCGGTTTATGATCCTGTCTCCTAAGAGGAAACATACACCACCAGGATATAATAAGTTTCATAAACTGTGAAAGCGCTTGCATGCGCCAAAACAACTGTTGAAAAGAAGAACAAAACACAAAAGTCAGTCAAAGATTTTATATATCAAAGGAAAACCAGTTAATGGTGTGCCTGGAGCAACAAAGCTGAGAGCATTAGAGGTTCTGTAGTGTTCATGCTTTTTTCAATAAACACATAAATGACATTTTTATTCTTCTCGTTGTCTTTGCTCAGTGACTCATAGAGCAATTAGCACATCATCGTGCACATAAACACACACAGTGGATGAATAACACCTTCAGTCATTGTGGTGTGTCCTATGACACGTGCACACACGTGGCTTTTTCTCATATTTCTTCTTATGCACTTGTATTCTCACAGGACAGGTGGCAGTATGAACCATGAATCTATGGTAGGTGTATTTCAGCTTGGTATTGCAATAGACACACGTAAACAGTCCTGAACTGTCTTCCCCATCAGCATCCACAGGTAGATAGCCGTGACAGGTAGTGCAGATATATGATGGTTGTTCCATCTGTGAATGAAAAAAAGAACAGACATGGAAACTGCAATCTCAAACTAAAAAGTTGATGTTCAAGTCTATAATTAGGAACATAATTTTAAAGAAGTGGAAACACAAAGTGGAACATACCTGAGGTTGATTTCCTTGACTATGATTTCATCTACTGCTTTCCTAATGGTTCAGTGAGCAATTATTCTGGTGAATAACCATAAGGAACACTATAAATACCATCTTCTAAAATAAAACGTTTGTTGTCTATGGCTGTCAATGCTACTTTGGTATGATGTTCCGTGTACAGAGTGTTATTATGTGACCTAATGAGATTAAAGGAACATGAGACAGGTTTCCCATCAAACAGACAGTCTCTAAACATTTCATGTCTGAGAAATTTTTTGATGACAGATTTCTTTATACCTTTGGCTGTTTTTTTCTCCATGAGTTCTTTGTCGTTTTGCATTAAGAAAGAGTACATCTTACTTTTCAAACCACAAAATTCTAAAATAATGTTTCCACCTGCTTCATCCTTCATCTTCCCAGTGACTTTGCGATTGTGTTCAGAATACAATCCTTTTGGATCTTCTGGTGCATAATTGGAAGTGTCAAATAACTCCAAGTTTCGCTTCATAAAAACATAGGGGTCCAGGAGAGGTTCATGCGGAGGGGCATGGACTTGCATGAACAGACTGTCAGTATCGGTCATGAGCAAATCCAAATGTTCATGTCCATATTGATTTTGCATAATGTCATAGTAAAATGAATAGATTTCATATTTGGCCAAGTCCAGAATGGTAAACCCAACAGTAATAGGCTGATCTAATAGAACAGACACCTTTTCCATTTCTACTGCCACCACATCCTCTGAATAAATTTTGAAGTTTTTGAAGTTGGATTTTGCACACAGTTTTTGAAGTTTTGCTTGTTGGGTGACCAGCTGCACTGTTTTGTGTTTGCGTTTATTCATGCAGAAACGTCCAAACACACAGTTGTTCATCAGTTTGTAACGATCTTTGTCACAATCGTCCTTTGCATTTTTGCGATTTCTCAAGTTGAGCTGCACATAGGGCTTCAACCATGGGCCTTGGGTAAATTTGAGAACTCTGTGTATTTGCTGTAACACTATACCATGCTTTAGATACAACTGTAAGGTTTTGAAATGAACCACATAATTGGTACGGTCTTTCAAGGTACAAAACAGTTTTCTACCAGATGATTTTGTAGTAAGTTTATCCATGTCTTTTTTGAGGAAATGAGCCAGCAATTCTTTGTGTTTCTCTGAAAACTCCCCAAAAGAGATATCATCATGAGTTGGAGCCATAGGGAAAGCTGCATGAGATTTGTGTAAGTGAGGAGGATACATCAAATCCACTTCCAAGATATAACCCGTATCACCCTGAGTATCTACATTGTACCAGTCTATCTTACTGAACTCTGTGGATGGGATGAATTGATAGTTTCCAATGGGGAGAGGTTGTAACATGACAGTGGCATACAATGAATTCACATCAAAGTAGAGAAGGGTGGAAGTGTCTTTCTCTGGGTCAGATTGTTCCATATGGTCATTGTTGGCTTCAGCATATTTCTTACCAATGACTGACACTCCACCACGAATAGAATTTTCAATGAAATTGTAGGTGTCAACCTCTGTGAATAGATCCAATTTTGCTCCCGTGATTTTCATAGCTACGTCCAAACAGAAACCAGGCATGGAATAGTAATGGCAAATGTCTAGCCCATAATCATTCAAGCAACCTGTTCGAAAAGTCTCAATGATATCTGTAAGCAGTAATACATCTGTTTTGACATACAGTCTCGTGAAATCACTGATGGTTTGGCACTGGAATGTTTCCCATAATTGTTGTGTATATGCATAATCTGCATCGCTGATACTTTGTTCACTGAGTGAACTGTAAAAGCTCTCTTTGGGAGGCAAAGATGTCTCCTCTAAAGTGTTCCAGGATTGCATATATTCATAGGGAAAGTTTAGTTTTCTTGTGAGATGATGAGCCTTGCCTCCAAAATGTTCATTCAAATACACAAATGTATCCTCTCCTTTCTTCAGCTGATTTTGAGTTAGAGCCTCTAATGAACTCTGTAAAAATTTGTAAGAATCCAAAAAGACTAAATGTTTGTCAACCGTGAAGGACAGAAATTGCTCAGTGGTATGGGGTATGACAGTGATCTCACGATCACCAAATTTTTGAGCCACCTCTAGCAACAGATGAGCATCATAATGTTCCAAATTGTGAAACATGACAACCACCTTCTTCCTTAACTGAAAATTTAGATTGCATTTATTATGCAAAACCTGACGAAATTTCCCTGACAAATGGTCATGGTCTAACACCCTATCAGATCCCAGCAGCTCTCCACACAATCCACAATGGGTTGTGCTAGCTATAAGACGTTGATCTTGTTCAGTGAGCTGGATAGGTTTAACAGAATCAAACAGATTCATAATTTCATCATATTCTTTTAAAATGTTTTCAATGAAATGTTCTGCAGCATTTTGACCTACATAAGTTTGAATAGGTTTAGAATATTGTTCATCAGTACACACCACCTTGTAGGCATAAGCACAGGGTACATGCCGATTCAGACGAGACGTATTTCCCTGTTCAGGCACTAATAAACTTTCAAAGTCAGCTACAATCAGAAACTTCGCTCTTTCAGTTTTGCTTTGTGATCTTAAACCAAACTGGTACACTGCTTCTTCAGGTTTAGGTAAATCAACCCTCTGTGCCTTTGTGTAACAGTACGTTTTGTGAGCTTCCAACCTTGTCTTGGATGAAAATGACCATAAACATTTTCTACAAACAAAGCACATGTTTTTTTCACCTTTTCTGTATCTGACTAAGCCATTCAGTCTAGTGATCAGACAGTAATGCATGTTTGGGCTCTTGTCAATCTCCATGGCTTCCTCATGGTCTTCTAATCCTAACACCCCTACAAAATCATCGGGTTCACTTTCTTCTGACAGTAGTAACAAATCCACCTGTCTGTTTTTTTCTACATCCAGAACCTCACTGATGAACATTGGGTATAAGGTACCATCTTCAAAACCATACACATTGATGGACAACTGATTCACTTGTTCAAACCGAGGAATTTGTTTCAAGGACATAGGGAAAGTGAACCCTTCTAAATTCAGTTGATTCAAATAGGGAAGGTAATGACTTTGTCTTTCTTTGTTGACTTTAGATGGGAACAATTTGGCAAGAATGGATAAGGGAAAACATAAATTATTATCCTCATTTTTAACATTGGTAATGCAGTAAGTATGCTTTGCCAGTGCTGGTGGTAATGGGATGTAAGTGCCTCCACTAAATGGAGCAAACTTGACCACAGTGAGTTTCAAAAGCACAATGGCGGACACATTTAAACCAGAATGAACCCCTTCATAATCATCTAAAGTTTGAAGCATTTTGTTCATAGCTTCCAAATACTGCTCAATCAGATCGCTCCCTACTGTAGCTGTCTGCATTTCACTTCTAAAATAGGCTTCATGATAATTTGATGCACCATCATCACTTGGTTTTTCCATTTTAATGTGTAAACACAAACCCCATTTCACAGATTTTTTCTCATGTATTTCTGATTCTAGCGATGAAATGATATTGCCCTGTTCACTGACTAGAAATTCTAATGCATCAGTTGCACCCCTACCTTTGAAGTCATATTCCCTAACATCACCCTGTAAAGCTTCAGTAGAACATGGCTTTGAATGATCTTTGGGTTGACTAGGATGGTGGGAGGAAGCGGGAGGAGCAGTGGAAACAGGAGGTGAATCAGGGGGTGCTACAGACACTGTTGCTGGCTTAGACTTTTTCTTAGCCCTTCCTTTACCATGTCCTATCATATCATGACCTGATTGACTTTTGTGCATACGCAAAGCCTTTGAGGTGGGAAAGGATTGATCACAGGTTGGACAGGTATGAGCAGAAACATTATTTGAACATGAACCTACACAGGGATGGTTTTGATAATCAGTTTCATTTGAAAACTGCTTAAAGCAGTGTGGACATTGACGACCATAGACAACTCTCTGTTTACAGGTTTTGACATGTTGATTCAAATTATCTTTCCGATTAAAAGCCTTTTGACAAAATTGACATATAAATAAAGAACCTGTTCTACCACAATTCTGAAGATGACGTACTAAACTGGATTTATGTCTAAAGCGGACATTGCAATGACTACAAACGTACACTGGGCATGTGGTATGGTTTGACATTATGAGGTTATTCACCAAGAATAGTATGCATAACAGCTCAGAACCTGTGTAAAAGAAAAAATAGCATATGTAGCCAACACCCTATATACTACTATAGTGAAGTAGCGTACAGTGCAATCTAGTGTTTATGGTTGTCTCATTGTTATACAGACGAAGGTCTAGTGTCATTGAACCCACGTTGCTCCTACCAAACTTTGTTAACTGGGTATATGTAAAATATTTCAGGTGAAACAAAATAACACTCTTTCTTATCACTATTACCAGTAATGTCACATACTCTCTTTCAATGAACACATCCTTACCTTACTGTTGTCAAATCGTCAACACAAATACCACTAAGGTCAGTTTGTCTTCTTCAAGTGTAGAGACAAGTCAGTCTTCAAGCGTGATGGGAGATGATGTGGTGTGATAAGAAAGGACAAAGTTCGAACCTTTTATACCCTCACTTGCATAAGTCCACATGGTTTCGTGAGGATAAGGTATCCTGAGAAAGATACCCACCATAGAATACGTTTCTTGAATCAAATTCTAAAGTTCAAGATGACTAGGTAAAACTGATTGTCACTGACGAACTACATCGTGATGATGAATTCAATAGAAAACCTATTTTCATATGTTCCATGTGCAAGATCTGAATAGATGTCATGACGAAACTAGCTCACACCCATCACGTGAGGATGAGTTAGTAAAATTGGATAATAACACAATTTGTAAACTCATGTCGAGTCATAAAAGAGGGTTGTGTTTTCTCAGATTATATAAACCTTTTGATGAATGGCACTGTCATGTGATACCTTATAGAAAATCATGAGTTTTCAGATTTATTTCTGTAATATCACGTGGATTAGTTTCAGGTTATATAAAACATGAGTTTGCAAGTTTTCAAAGCTTCCAGAAAGATTTCGAACATCACATGATAAAAAATCTTGAGCATTAATAGAACCACTCACCACTTACAAGCACAACGTCTCTCTGGTTGTTGATCAAGTCTTCTTGCATGATGTCTACTACTGCTGCTGAAGCCGTCTATCAGTTTGCTGACAAACACTATCTAAGTATCAACTACTTCAATGGGGTAGTGTATGTGCATCTGTCCAACTGGAATTCGCAAGGTATGAAAAAGATCATCTCAATGACATCAGAGGTGTTCAAAGCATTCCTCGGCTCTTCAAAGGAGTACACGGCCACACTTGATGATTACGAGACAATCCCAAGACAGCTCCTCACCTGCTTCTCTAGCAGTGTCCCACTGCATGCTACAATTCCAATGACTGGACATGGACGGGCAACGTCACCCACTCCCATGAACAAACCGGGTACCATTATGTCACCACCACCGCCATATTCAGAACCAAGCCGTGTAAGCAGACCAACGCCCTATTCGCGTGGCGAGTCTTTATTCAGCAACATGGGAACTGTTGAAGATGAACGCTGTGTGTACTTCTATTCGAGAAACAGTCCTTTCAGTCAACACTATCTTGTAAAGATGGAAGTGGATGGGAAAACCTTTAACTGTTCTGAGCAGTACTATATGTATTGCAAAGCTTTGACATTTGGAGATACATTTATTTCTGAGTGTATTTTGAATTCATCATCTCCATCTGAACAGAAACAGTTAGGTAAACGCGTGAAGAACTTTAATCCCACCGTCTGGCATACGATAAGTCCACAAGTGGTGGAAAGAGCCAATTATGCCAAATTCACTCAGTCTGAAGAACTTAAGTCTCTGTTGCTAAACACATACCCTAAGGTGTTAGTAGAGGCATCCCCATACGACAGAATATGGGGAGTTGGACTCTCCCTATCAGATACTAGGATTAGGAATGAATTAAGCTGGCGTGGTCACAATCTGCTGGGAAAGATCTTAATGGGTGTGAGGCAGCGTATTTCCAGTGATTATAATTAAATATATAGACTGAAGTACATAGATGGCAAATTCACATTTCTCCGTATTACAGTGTCAGCAGCAGGAGCACACAACTTAGGCAACGGACAACCTACGGACTGGTAACCACCTGGTTCGCATTTCCTTTCTCATGGTGTGATATCAAATAAAGAAATTATCTTTGAACAGTGATGCTTGTGATTAATCTCAGTGTATGTGACATAAGAACCATTTTCCCTTACCCATACACATAGACCCGTGAAGATCTGGGTTAGAATAGGTCTTCAGCAACCCATGCTTCGCACAAACTATCCACGTCGTGAGAGACGACTAAAGGGATTGTGTGGTCAGACTCGCTGACTTCGTCTCCCAGTTGCACATATCAATGCTCATGTTGTTGATCACTGGGGTACATCGTTACCATATAGCTGGATTTGTAAACGTTTTGTTTGAAAACCATCTAGCTAACAATCTCTTGCCTGCAGAGAAGATTGAGCTATAGATTACAAGTTACAGCTTTGTCATTCATTCAAACGTGATCGTACATAATACGGTAGCGGCTGACGTCTAGGCCAGAGGAATTCCAAATAACTTTGTTGACTGTAAGTAAACACTAAACTCATAACACATGCTTTAAGTTTATTTGGCGATACATGTACTAATATCGGTTTTGCACAGTACTATTCTTACAAACCAGACTCAGTAAATTAACATTTCTGAACCAGTTACGAATTTAACTCAGTTGTGTAAAATGATAGACTGTAAAAGGGTGGGTGTAGGTTCGAATCTCCTGGTGAATGTACGGAACGTTTATCCTTTAGTCGTCCCAAGACCTATGCAATATCTTAATCATGACCCTCGGATACACAGCTCCAAGATGTGACAATGTATGTGCCTTGACAGGGAGCATGCGATCTCTGTTTATATTTACTTGCAAATAGCAGTTCACTATTTACAACCAACAAAACAGTAAACAATACTGTAACTGCGAGTCGTTATTATTTACCCTTTCAGTATTTATATAGCTAACTGGTTTGATTGACAAATTCAATGTCGCTCAATAAGAGGAGTGCACATGCTCAAAACATCGTCACGCGAAACACATGCACCAATCAAACATCAGAAATATAGATCAACATGAAAGTCAAAACTTCATTAAGGAAGAACACATGTACACAAATCGCTTGAAACATGTGGGGAATTTAACAACTTATAAAGAACCTGTTCGAAATGTTACAGAAAGTTTTCTTTACTGTGAATATAACTAGATTAAACCATTTGTATTCACAGTATAATACAAATTGATCATTATAACAAATCTTACTATACAAGTATATTTTCAAATGAAAATAAACAGATGTTTAGCTTTTAAGGACTGCACGATGCAGTTTCAACTTCTACATCGAAATACAGTGCGACAGAATGTGAACCATACAAGAAGCTATTTGATCCCAGCGTAACCTTTATACCCATAACAAGCGAACGTGTGTGTTATAAGCCTATTGAATTGCGGCACATATAAATTTATAATGTTGATACCTGATACATCTAGACAATTCATAGGAGAATAACATGTAGCCTAGTTACGCGAACTCTTTGCAAGATACGATTTCTTCCGAATGCTGAAAAGGTTTAACTTACCTCTAGTAATGTTGCTGGATTTGCGAATACCTCCGTTCATATAAATTGTTCCACAGATCCTTCCTTAAATCAACTGTGACACTAATTTCGCAATTTTGAGTTTCATACAAAATAATGGATGTATGAACAGGGAAAAGATAAGACAGTGTTGATAATTTCTAATTTGATTTAAAATATAAATGGAATGGTATGTTCAGAAAGAGAAATTTGATGCTTAGCATAAAAAATAAATAATCTCAAAGCCAAATGTTACAGGTGAAATCAACAGAACAGACACAACGCTTATAATGCATGGATGTTTTTTGTCTTATATACTAAACCTATTGGCATTGCAAAATCCTGTTCGTAACATTTTTAACAAAGTCGTGATAGTCGTGATATTTGTTGTATAACGCTTACACGTGTCCGACAATACGACGAAAACTTGCGATACATTTATAGTTTATCGGTTGGTATAAAATGCGCTGGGTAGAGGTCGGTGTGCGATGAACGTTACAGCATATATAGCGTGAGATGTATTATGTTTTTTTCACTAGTTGACATCTGAGTGATTTCCACTGAAAGGATTCGTAAAACTACGTTACCTACTTAGAATAAAAAGTTCGTGCTACCTGTGACCCTGAAAGCATCACGATATTTGATCAGTATGTTTGCATAACTCATACATGGTGCCAGAAACCTCACTGTATATGTAGATTATAACTGATGTTTAAACCTGACATGATTACAAAAGTGTGGGGATGCTAAGTAAATGATACTTTCTCATGAAAGAAGGACTTTTCGTGATTTATAAGGGAAAAAACTGTTGATATATTCCAAAGGAAATATTGTACTAATCACTCTGTGAATGTGAAACCTATCCTGAAAAGTGATGTGAAAAATTGTGTTTAAAGACCGATTGTTCAGTGAAACTGGAAAGACGAACACTGAAATTATTACCAAAAAAAAACCAAAAAAAAAACCAAAAAAACCAAAAACAAGAAAGCATCTCTGACATGACAACAGCGGAGTGTGTATGCAAACACTCTTTTGTTCGACTTTATGTAAGTTTTATTTATTATTTGCTTTACTTTGAGTAATATGTTTTAAACGTGAGGACAAAGTTTGCCGCCACACTTAAGGGTGTTGAACTATATTTATTTATTTATGCAGTACAATTCCATGACATAGAGCATGAACCAGAATATTCTTGTTAGACAAGTGATACATTTCTGCATGTATGATTAAAAACGATAATTAACTTACCTTCATGGAAAATATCGGTTCGTTCGTTGGATCTCTCGCTCTGCATTTCCTCTAATAATCTTTGTCCAAATTCCGTTGACTTCACAATGCGTAAAATAAAATATTTTGTCTTCTACAGTTAATCTTATTCTTAATACATGTATACCCTGGTGGAGGTCTCCCTCAAACAGAGCGGGAAACTCGTCGTCAGGACAAAGAGTAAATTGGAGAAATGACTTACTTATTGTGTTTGAAATTGGTTTCAATAATAAATAAAAATAATTGTGGACTTCCAAAAAGTAAATCAATGCCTCCTTTAAACCAATTTTATCAAAATCGCACAGTTTAAATTCTTGTGAAGACTTATCCAAAAACATATAGTCAAATTTATCTCCGTCTGACTTAACCTTATAAAACTCAGCCAATGGTAAATGGAGTGTAGTAGATGCAGAATGAAGTTTACATCTACACTTCGCATATTTATCATGAAACAAAACTGGTAAAACGCAGTTTCGCAGCAAACCATATATGAATCATTTCAATAAAAATTTACAAGTCGTGCTAACTTCTTTATTGCAATTTCAAAACATTTTGATGACATATACCCATCATATGTTTTCAAAAAACATCACTAGTCATAGATAAATAAAAGTAAAACAATTCGTCCGTCACGTTTTTAGTTGTGATATTTAAAAATCGTGATATGCTATTTTTTAACCTGCTTTGAAAAAGTTTAACCAGTCATGTTTTATTGATAAAAATCGTGATATACTGCTATGAATACTGTTAGTCAACCTCGAACATCAAATACAGGCATCAACTGAAATAAACTTAGTCATTATTTACGCAACAACCAGACTAGAACAACTTGTGAGTATATTTAGCACAAGGCAAAGTTGAACGAACTATATCATATACGTTATGAAAGCATGTGATGACAGCATGAGGTGTGAATGCACCTGGCTGTGTTAAACAAGCACGACTAGGAGTGTAAAACAAACTGAATGATTAAAGCTGAATTTACCTCACTGTTCTAATAAACAAGTCTAGGTATGAGTATGCAAGACGAAACAACCAGCATTATGACTTGAATTCGACTCACTGTCCGAGTAGTGTACTTTGTGTTTGAATTTTATGCACTACTCGGGAGTGAGATTATAATATTGTGTATGCAACGCGAAGCGAGATAGGCGACCTACATTTTATCGTTTTGTAAACATGGTGTTTGAGCGTACACGGGAGAGATTGCCGCATGTGGTGAATACGTGCGATTAACCCTTTCACGGCATCGTTACATGACTCTTGTACGCATGTAAAACGGATTTTGAATTGAGCATGATTAAATGGAGTGTAACACAACTTGTATTGCATATTTTACATGAAACAATGAAAATCTATAAGAATTTGATATTTGTATAGAAGGAATGTGTATAGACAAATGCCGTGTTTATGGATTGAGAGTTAGCGCACCTGTATATACCTGAGGGGCAGCTGTAGGAATGTCGTTTCACCCCTATGGTTACTCCTACGTTCCTTAAGGAATGTCTTTGACCTGCTCTACGCTCCTTAAGGAATGTCTTGCGATCCTTAAGGAATTTCTTTTGAGCCTGTAGAAATTTCTTTTGTTGTAACAACTGAACCTATGGAATGCCATTCATAATGTAATGAACCTACATTCTTTAAGGCTGAGCCTGTAGGAATTTCTTTTGTTGTAACAACTGAACCTATGGAATGTCATTCATAATGTAATGAACCTACATTCTTTAAGGCTGAGCCTGTAGGAATTTCTTTTGTTGTAACAACTGAACCTATGGAATGCCATTCATAATGTAATGAACCTACATTCTTTAAGGCTGAGCCTGTAGAAATTTCTTTTGTTGTAACAACTGAACCTATGGAATGCCATTCATAATGTAATGAACCTACATTCTTTAAGGCTGAGCCTGTAGAAATTTCTTTTGTTGTACCCACTGAACCTATGGAATGTCATTCATAATGTAATGAACCTACATTCTTTAAGGCTGAGCCTGTAGGAATGTCTTTTGTTTGGTTCTGGAATGCTATTGTTTGGTTCAGGAATGCTATTGTATGTGTATGGCTGATTAATTTCTCCCTACTACCATATGCTTATGTATAATGGTCTTTTTGTCTCAGAACTAAAAGAAGGAAATGAAAAAATAACTATTGGCTTCTCACAATACCCTATTCTCAAAATGTCTACCACACTATTTGCAACGTGTTTTTTGGGGTTTCCGGTTCCTGTTTCGATGCCATGCACAAAGTCCTCTTCTGTTAATAATTACCCTGTTTTAAGTTCTCGTGTTACTACAAATAGTAATGGAAACGAAATGACTATAACGTAAAGAAGATGCATTTGCTGAGAATACAGCTACGTGTGTTTTAAGAATGGACAGTTTCAGTTAAAAGGTACGCCAAGCAGCGTCTTGTGTGTGAGCCTAGCGTTAAAGAGTTAGTTGCCGAAGACCCGGGTTCAATTCCACATGGACACAATGGAGGAGGCCCATTTCTAGTCTTTCCCGCATTGATATTGCTGTAATACGACTCGTATTGCTAAAAGCGTTCAAAAACCCAACTCCCTCCTACGATCACTCACTCACACTTTATTCGTCACCATTCGCTCCTCTCCGTAACCTTGGCTTATGCGGGAATAACACGAGTTGGTCACGAATTGCTAAGAGTTATTGCTTCCAGATCGGTTTCATTCGGATATTGTAGTAAATATACGGGTCTTGAATATACGTAAAAACATGGCGTCTTACGTCATTCACTCGAGATATTAAGTTGCCTTTGGGATGTTTCAAACGGTATGTCAACATTTGGGCAAATCGAGCGGAGAACAGAAACTATGTATCATACACGTTAGCAGAGTAAATTAGATATAACAGACTTAAGCTTGACCTCACCTAGACAGAATCTTACATGACGGAGTACCAAGTGCTCATTTTACCTCCTGTAAAATCTCAGAAAACCAGTAGCGAGACTAAACTCAAACCTCTCTGGGCAATCATGGTGAAAATTGCAGAAAATGGGTACCCGCTGGGATGAGTCATGCTATTAACCCTCTAGAGTATCACAGGTAGCTTGGGTCACCCTGGATAATAATAAATATCAGATCGTTCGCTTTGATATGGAGTCTGGAAAGGTGCATTTTAAATACTCTTGTTATTTTTACTTAATCCTGTAAACTTAGTTTTTAGAAAATGACTTCTTTTCAACACCGGTCTAAAATGTTGTCCAGTTTCTTTGCGTCATGTCAGCTTGATATGAGAGAAAAAGCAGAAGTGATGCAGGTCCCGGATGTTGGCCATGTTTTTAAATCCCACGAGCACAGGGCCGACAGGCCTACAAACATAATCAGAAGACCCGTGATTCGATGACCCTGTCATTGGTTTCTAACGTCCCAAGGGAAGTAACACTCCACTCCACTCAAAAACAAGAGCGATTAGTTCAAAGATTCTGAAAAGTATTTTATTCGTTTCATTATATACATCACATAGCTTCCCTGTGGATTGGTTCACAGCACTTCCGGCAAACATTGGATTGATTCACAGCACTTCCGGTAAACATTGGATTGGTTCACAGCACTTCCGGCAAACATTGGATTGGTTTACAGCACTTCCGGCAAACACTGGATTGGTTCACAGCACTTCCTGCAAACATTGGATTGGTTCACAGCACTTCCGGCAAACACTGGATTGGTTTACAGCACTTCCGGCAAACATTGGATTGGTTCACAGCACTTCCGGCAAACATTGGATTGGTTCACAGCACGAATATCTAAAACAAAGAAGTAATTAACTTTATGATCCGTGGTACACACGTTTGCGCCCACAATGTGTTTCCACGCGAAAGAGTGAGTCAATAAGCTGAAGTGGGATGAAGCAAGACAAACTGTCAAGTAATGAATATTGCTTTCCTTAGATGTACAAGGAACATGTGATCGTAAGTGATGCCCAAGAAAATGCCCCCAGGTTATAATACGTGATTTACTTGCACCAAACAGCTCTTTGGTTTTGTCAGAAGAGTAAACCTCTGTCAACTGCATTACTTTCAACGTTCATCCATCATGAAACTGAAGGATTGTGAACCGTGCTGAGTGGAACGGTGGAACGCTGAACGACCTTGCCCATGGCCATGCGCACTGGTGAATGAGTATTTTAGTTGTGATTGAGTGCCATTGGTGACTGAACGATTCCCTCATAAAGAAGTTGCTTTTTATTGCAATGCACCCAGTCTACGATTTCTACTCAACAATATCGTTGATTTAATTAGCCTTCAGCGGATCGTGGTGCTGCTAAGGGGCGCAATCTCGGGCCACCTTCTCCCTCATATCAGTATAGCTGAACACTCGGGTTCGATTCTCCATATGGTTACTATGTGTGAAACCCATTTCTGGTGTCCCCCGTCGTGATATTGCTAGAATACTGCTAAACGCGGGCATATACTCACTCACTCACAGAATGTACGGGCTTGGGACACATATCTGAGACGTTACTCACAAGCCTGTGACGGCCAGTATTTGAACAGTGCCTAAAGACATTACCAAGCTGAGGTTACCTATCTGTAGATAGTCCGACACCGTAACTGATTTGTCAACCGGAGCAATGTTAGAATGACGTATTCGAACGAAATTTCAAATCAACATGCTTCAAGTGCAAAACTGATTTATTACAATGATCTGTGATCTATTTACATTAAGTATGTGATTTTGAGTTTCATAAGCTTCAATACAGCGTCTCAAGTCAGGCACACTCAGACTGGCAACCTCATGACGATTACTTTTGGAACGTATATACAAAGGGGCATCAGTCATGCCTCGTGAATCAGTACACATAGGAACACGTGCTGTCCTCTTAATTGGAGTTCACTGACAACCTTGTTTCATAAAGGTGGTGTGCGGTCCTGTGCATGGGGCTCAGGTCCCAAATTAGTTGAAATTAAGCAACGTTGAGCTCGGACAGTCCTTGATGATGAATGATCCTGTTTGCCAGCTTCACTCTTGAGAGTTTCTAGGACTGCAGTTCTGCCGCACAGTGAAGCACATGTGATACATGTGGTCTCACCTTAGGCAAGTGAGTTCAAAATTGTCTCTGTTCACCAAGCAGAAAATGGGTATCTGGTGGAATACGTCACGTCATGGAGTTTTGTGCAATATAAGTGCACATATTGCTATTAAAGAGAGGTGTTGTTGTAATACTGACAGTTAATGATTCCGGTTTTGAATGCTTTGAATCCCATATTGACAGCCCATGAATCCCAATTCGTATGTCATTGAATCACATCTTCCTGACAGTGAATGAATACCGTATTGATAGTTTATGAATCCCAGTCCATGAATCCCATCTTGACATCCTCTATGAATCCCATCTTGACTCTCTGTCTGAATCCCACCTTGACAGTTATTGTTGACAGTCCATGAATCCCATCTTTGACAGTGTCTGAATTCCATCTTGACAGTCCATGAATCCCATCATGGCAGTAAATATCCCCCCCCCCCTCCACACACACACACACACCTTTACACTACATGAGTCCCACCTTGACACTACATGAAACTCATCTGGACAGTCTATGAATCCCACAGATTGCTGAAACAAAGTCCTTGCGACTCGCCCCTCTGTCTAATCACATGCCAGCTGAGGGTCACCTGATTTGAGAGAAACTGTGTGTTGGTAAAACACCTTGTTCAACAGTGGGAGTTCGGGAAGAGGTTCCTTCGTTGGTAAAAGATTAGCTCACATTACTGACCATTCCACGTTTGAGATTCTCCCAGAACACCTCATTGCCCTCTTCATCGTCGGTGTATTCAACATAGGACTCGTGTGCGATGATATCCCAGATGCTTCGAGGAAGGTACTTCGCAGGGATGTACTCGAGCATGACAACCAGCAGAGTCTTCCGTTCCGTGTAGATGCTCTCTATATTAGCCATCTCCAACTCGTACTTACACCAGGGGCTTCTCAAGAAGTTCCTGGACAACATCACAACCGTCTTCCTGCTCATTCGAATGGCGTTCAGGATGTTGGCAGCAATGTCTTCCCCAGGAAGGAAGTCACGGTGATGGATGCATAGCCTGAGGCCTTCTCTGTCCTCCAGTCTATGCCTCATGTCTTCAGTGACAATACGTCTGTCTTCATCCGCATAGGAGATGAAAGCATCATACTCAAACCCTTCATCGCTTTCAGTATTCAGCCTTTTGTATTTGCTTCTGGTCAGGTAATACAGATACCTAAGCTTCCAGCGGTACCTGTAGACCACACCAGCTACACCCAAAGACATGGCAATCATGACAATACTGAGGGTTCCTATCATAACACCCACATAGGACGCACAGGATTTATCAAGTCTCAGTGTCATGTCTCTGATTGTGTGTATGTTCAGGACAGCGGCCTTGTCGTCGGTTGTTGTGCAGAAATAATGTTGGCCTTCACGGAGGTGACCAGACATCCACTTCAAGGACGGTAGACTGTCACAGTTACATTTCAGAGGGTTCCCTTTAAGTAGCAGGGTCACGTCTTGGACGGAAGCAGCGTCAAGTTGAGAGCGGAGAGTTGGGGGTACTTCTTCAAACAGATTATATGAAACATCCAACAAGGTAAGATTCCGCATGTGACTGACGTCGGCGTCCCATTTTCTCATTAAGTTGTAACTTAGGTTCAGGTGAACCATCTCAGTCATATTCTTAAACACATTTGGGGGAAGATGACTGATTTTGTTGTTGGCCATGCTGAGATGTTCCAGTGTGAGGAGATTGTTGATACTGTTGTCCTTAAGTGAATATCCTAGAAAATTAGAACTGATATTCAAAACTGTTAATGAAGGGAAATTCTTGCCAAAATTATCTCCGATATAATCACAATAGTTGTAAGAAAGGTCAACATACTTTAATGCATTGAGGCCTAGTACTGGACCTTCCCAACGTGTGAAAAAATTATGGGACATGTCCAGGAACTTCACCTTATTGGGTCCAAATTGTGATCTCGGAATGATATAATTCATTTTGTTGTTGCTGACGTTCAAGAATTCTTCGTTTGGTGGAACATACACAGTGAAATTTCCTGGCCACCCAGAATAGTTTACATAATTTTGAGGAAGTGGCGTTCCCTGAGTCATAAATGTCAAAAACAAGGGAGGCAATTCTTGTATTTGCGCGCTGACGCTTGGGGAAAGTGCCAGAAGTGTGTCAGGGTCTTTCTTGGACTTTTCCTGGTTTTGTGTCGTACCCTTGTGGCACGATTCTTTACTTTTCCACTGATCTGGAACTGTGCAGGAGTAAGAGTCTGGATCAAAAATACCATCTTGAATCATTGTGACTAAGGTGGACTGGTACCTTCTCTCACCCACAGAGAAAGGGTTAACATGAGACTGGTGCTGCAAGGACGTGTCGGCCCAGACGAGGTTAACGAACTTCGACAGGGCTAACAAATATAATCCAAAGATAAAGTTATTGCGTTTAGCTGAAATGACTTTGAGACTTGATGGTAAATCCAATACGGTTTTCTGGTCTAGAAGCTCAATCTGATTCTCATCAGCATGAAGTTCCTGGAGCTTGCTACCCTTTAGGTAGTGGACATCTTGAGGATAGACCACCACACCAGCGCCACGACGTCTGTGAATTCTGTTCAATTTCAGGACCTTGAGTGAAGTGTTAACTACACCTTGCATGCCATGGGCCAATGTACCGAAAGTCAGATCCACGTTGGCCGACAAGTCCAGCGTATGGATCTCTCGGAGAGGGACAAAGGTAAAGGGTTGTATTTTCGTGATTTCACAGTTGGTGAGATCAAGGAATCTGATCTTGGGAAGATTAATGAACGTGGTGTTCGAGAGCGTATTGATAGCACATGTTCCCCCCGATCCACTCATCACTAAGGTAGTGAGATTGTTAAGGTTCTTAAATCCAACACCAAACACCGGATTGTCCAGCCCGTCAACGCGGAGTACTTTCAGCGAGGTTAGATCAGAGAAAGTTTCGTCCGGGTATTTCATTATCTGCCTACCAACACGGGAATTGTTGTGGAGCAACAGCACTTCAAGTTTTTTCTGATATTTGAACAACCCTGGTGGAAAAGTTTGGTTGTCAAGTTGGAGAAAGTTGCCGTGCAGGTCAAGTGTCGTAAGATCAGGTAGGTTTACTAGAGTCTTGCTATTCAAGGCGTTTAGTTTGTTGAAGGATGCGTCAATATAGCGTAGTTTTGAATAACGCTTTAAGCTCGTCTCCTTCAGAACTGCTATGTCGTTGTGAGATAGCTCCAAGTCGATAAGATTACGAGGAAGGTATTCAGGAACGAAAGCGAGGTTTCTTCCTGTGCAATTAGCGGTTATCTCCCCTTGTTGTTGGTAACACGTGCACGGGTGACAATTCTGTAGCCCGTATAGCAATGGAGCTGATAAGACGACCCACGCCAGAGGCAGTAAGTCATGTCTGAAAAATAAAAGGACAATGATAAAGCCGGAAATAATGAGTCGAGACTCGATTATCAAGTGAAACAGATTTCGTTTGGCTTAAAAGTAAAATAATTGATGAGAACTATGAATCACTGAATCTGTGACGACACTGGCATGAAAAAAGCAATCTCATCCTGCTCTCTGAATAACATTCGACACTATCAATTTTGCAACCCCGTAAAGAGTGAGTGAGTTTAGTTTTACGCTGCTTTTAGCAATATTCCGCAATATCACGGCGGAGAACACCAGAAATGGGCTTCACGCATCGCACCCATGTGAGGAATTGAAAACGGGTCTTCGGCGTGACGAGCGCGTCATTTAACCACTAGACTACCTTACAGTCTCACCTTGCAAAAAACAAGGGAATAAAGATCACTGGCAAATTAGCAAAGAAATATAACGTCAATCTCAGACCCCCGCAATGAAAACCTAAAGTATAAAACGTAGCTATGGACAAAGAAAAACAAACGCTGGCTTAAAGATGAATGTAATTGACAATGAAACTACCAAACCTTTAGCCCACCGATCCTTCGATGTGGGTTCGAATCTGTAGTTTACCGAGAAAATGTGTTACATTTGACCACTTTCTAATGGCATTGCACATCATGTATGAAAAGCTTTCGGGTACATGATCTACACTCAAGGGTTGTCAGACTTCAGTTTTTGTAGACGTGCTATAGTTCACATAGCTGACTGATGAGGTGCGTGGCTCTGAGAGTATGGTTTCGAATATCTGATGGGACTCAACCATAAAGCAGTACCAGAATCTCTACTTTAAAGAAAAAGTCTAAACCCAAATATAACCTCGGTTACATGTACTCTGAAATATAACAACGAAACCTTACCTGAACATGGCGATTTTACAACCAGTACCCTGCGTCCTGCGCTCTCGGATAGGCTTTCTGGTGTGTCCCCCAGTCTACCCGTTGTCTCGTTATCAGTTGAACCTTCCCGGAAAACATTCAAAGCCAGCATAATGAAAAAAGCAAACAAAAAGGCATGGCGTAATCCGCCTCGACTATTGTCAGATGTGGCAGTCCTAACTCGCCTGTACTGTGTGATTATCTTCCTAATTGCGATGCAACCACACACGATCTGCTCAAGTATTAGGGATTCTTTCGTGTTTTGATATAGTTACGTTTTATTCATAATTCTGTATGCGTTGTTGTAGGGGCTCCACCATATAGTAGCGACCGCAACCGCCGCTGGGGCGCTAGTGTCACTATTTTTAGAATTGCATATGATTTTGGGGTCACGGACAGGCCGACGTTTAAGGTCCAAATACTCATATTTTGAAGAAATGTGAAATGTATGTGATGTTTCTTGGTGGTAATCCAGCGCACGTAGTTTGCAAAAGTAACATCTGTCAACGAAAGATGAAGAAACATTGATAAACTTTGCTCTTTTTTAAACGTATGTCAAACATTGTAAAAAAATATTTTCTTGAAGTATGGGCAAATAAGCTCAATATAATCACTGATTTACATGCACGCAAAGTTTGGTAATTTTAAGAAGCATATAACTTAATGAAATGAGACCTTAAACTTCCCCCGTGACATTGCTGCGAATGATATACCATTAACACCCAAGTGTTTAAAGAAATTAATATCTGTCAGTATTTTACGGTACGAATGATTGATTTATTATTTTGTAACATGAATCGATTTATATGTGTTTGCAGGCCCTCTCTGTAAAGTGACTTGGGCTATTATGGTATGTGTCCCTCGCCGTCATATTGCTGGAATATTGCTAATAGCTGCGTAAAACTATACTCACTCACTCACTCACTCACTCACTCACTCACTCACTCACTCACTCACTCACTCACTCACTCACTCACTCACTCACTCACTCACTCACTCACTCACTCACTCACTCACTCACTCACTCACTCACTCACTCACTCACTCACTCACTCACTCACTCACTCACTCACTCACTCACTCACTCACTCACTCACTCACTCACTCACTCACTCACTCACTCACTCACTCACTCACTCACTCACTCACTCACTCACTCACTCACTCACTCACTCCGTTATGTGATATATCGGTTGTTGGGCTGTTGGTAAGTGACCCGCTGGTCGATAGGGACATTTCCAAATCGCAATACTGAATCACTGTCCACGGAGAAATATCTGATATCGGATAAATTTCAGAGCTTGTATGAATATCTTGACGATCGGGATATTTGTAACCTAGAAGCGCAGGGATGCGCTTACAACACGGATCCTCACAAGGAGAACAAGGAAAACCTTTTGTTGATTTTTTATTTTATTTTCATGTTGTTGTTTTTTGTTTTGTTTTTTTTTTTTTTTGTTTTTTTTTTGGGGGGGGGGTTTAGGGTTTTTTAGGGTGGGGTGGGGTGGGATGGGGTGGAGGAATCAAGAGCTTAAAGGTCCGAGAGTATGACGGGCATTTGTGGAACAGCACATTTTTCGTGGCAGTCACAGTCAGGCTGGTAAAGCTCATCATCAGCTCAGAGCCCTTGCCCCTTCTACACCCAGCTCAGACGGCAAATGGGACTTCTCCCAGGAAACTCTGCCCAGTCGAACCCACCAAGAACTTTCCGGAGAATATGTAGACTCCCCAACGATGCAGCCTTCTGCATTACCCAGAGTGTCAAGGACTGTGCTCCCGGTGGAGAACCCGAACACTCTCCTGATCTACGGCAAGAGATCAGGGGGTACCAAACCAAGAGCACCCAGGACAATGGGGAGTCTGACGACAGTTTACTTGGGATACACGCGAAACATTTCAAAGGCGAAGGCCGCATATTTAGCATGCTTTTCCCGAATCTTGCCAATCACGCTGCTGTCAAAAGGGGAAGAAAATTCATGGACTTTATCAAAACGAACAAGATCAGGTCTGTTGGTCATTATGTGGGAATTTCACAAATCAAAGCATTCTTAACGCTGTTTTTACCAGAATCTTCATACCTAAAACCAAGTTTACCTTATGGTGTATTCGACTTACTAGAGATAAAGAATACCCCGTTAAGTGATTGTGTGTTGAGACAGCTTTTGCTCACTTAACATATGACACGTCAATAAATCATGTTAAGAGGTCGTGGGAAAATATATAGCACCCTTACCGTGTATACTTTACAATCCTCCCCACGTGGTTACCACACTGCGGTTCGACACTGGAGGCAGTTCGGACACCACAACTAAGAGGATTAACTCCATAACGTTGTTCTAAATGACTATCGGCGCCATAGGTGGCCTTTTGTTTTGAACCTCAAATCACCATGATTTACTGTTTTTCTTGAAACGAAACTATAAAAGGTCAGCAACGACCCAACAGTATCATTGGCCCTAATTCCTTGAAGACGTCAATACTAGCATGAAGAACATTACAGTGATACTATGTCTTGCACTTGGTAAGTCTTGTATTCGTAATATTAATATTTATATACTCATTTTTCATTTCTAATAGTTCAGTGGAATGATCTACAATGGAATCTTGACATCACAAGTCTCCCTAATATGACTTCCATACAAGTACCGGTGCAAGCCTTGGCGTCCTTTTAGCGGAGACTTGCATATCGTAGTTTCGCGTCACAGATTCGCCCTGATTATTTTATTTTATTTGTAAACATTATTTGTTGAGAAATATCTAAGACCAACATTTCTCCGGGATTTGCTCCCACATCAAACAAACAAAACTGAAATACTGTCTAGAGACGCACCTAAATCACCTCACCCCAGTTTCCATTAGTTTGATAATGTGGTACTATATATCACATGGATAATCTGGCAGCATAGATCACCTTTCATGGGTGTGAATGATTTGAACTTTGATCTGCTTTCTGCCTAAAAAGGAATGGTAGGTGAGGGAAGGAGTGCAGAATTCACACTGCCATCAAAGAATTCTGTCAACTGCATCTCCTTACTCGAGTTGAGTCTTTTGCAAATGGAACAGTGACAGCTATAAACAATGTATTATTTCAGCTGCAGTTGTCTTTGTGACTCTAAGTGAAGGCCACGGTCACGGTCACGGACATGGTCACGGTCATGGACACGGACATGGACACGGTCATGGTCATGGACACGGACATGGTCATGGACATGGACACGGTCATGGTCATGGACACGGACATGGACACGGTCATGGTCACGGACATGGTCATGGACACGGACATGGTCACGGTCATGGTCATGGACACGGTCATGGTCACGGACATGGTCATGGACACGGACATGGTCACGGTCATGGTCATGGACACGGACATGGTCACGGTCATGGTCACGGTCACGGTCATGGTCACCACGGGTGAAATAGAGAAAGGGCTTTCAAGCCATGTGAGTGTATGAAATGATTTTTCGGCATTCCTTCAGCTGTCAGTCAATAGGTCTCAGCTAAATAGCTTTGTATACTTCCAATTCCAAAGAGATTATTCGCCGTGTGCATGTAATTTCTGAAGTAATTCAGCCAATGATTTCGTAACCCATCTGTGGGCCAGTAGTTATGAATAGAGGGCATAAATTAGACAAGTTCATCAAATGGAAAACGTTCCAATTATATGAATTGTTCATGGTGCTCGATTCCTTCTGTGTGGTGATGTTCAGATTGCCAGCCATTATAATTATTGATAATTTACAGAAGTATATTCAAACAAATGGTTGAGACCCCATGACAATGCTGAAATGTTTTTGTTTGTTTGTTTTGTTTCAGACAAAGGGTGACACTTTGGTCCTAGTTATATTGGGAAACTGAGGGAATTATTTGTGAAATAAAATGTTAAAAGATAAAGAAAGTGTCGTTTGTCTTCTGTTAATATACTGTGAGCTCATACTGACACAAAGCTTACTGCTTCTACAGAGAATGTTAGTTGTATTCCCACCTGTCAAGCTTTAAGACCCTCGAAGTTGTGGAATATCAGAGTGGTAAAGAAACACCCAGGGCGGACACTCTCCATCATCCACTTCCATATGGTTCTACGATACTTTTCAATCTATATCTTGTCTCGAGTACAGTCAAAGTAAACTTAGTTACACACGTATACTGAGTGTCTAACAAGCCCAAGTAGGAGGTCGCGTCTGGTGCCTTTTGAGACTGATCAATCAGAACACAGCTTACCAAATCGCTAAAGTTGATACCTTTGGGACTTTTACCTTGAAAAGGTTTGATCCCGAACCTTTCCGAATGTTATTTTCCGTACGATCGCTTCCGGGAGATGCACATGAAGCATCACTGTTTAAACAGTCGCTGAAAATAGCTTTTCGCCAATATTCAAGGGTGGCAGCTTAAGGAAATATAAGCTAATGGCATGTCAACGGAAAGCTAAAATCGTATATACTGTGGATTTTCGTTTGTTGAGAGATCAATGCCAGTGACTGGGGAATTTTGCAAGTCCCACCGAAAGAGTAGCTGTTGTCTGATTGGTTAAATCTGTTCGGCTGTCTCGCATTTGATTGGACATAGATTGCACAAAGGGTACCCCACGCGAGCTGCTACTAGGCTTTGTTAGCCTCAGTGTAGGACTGTAACGAATAATATAGAAACTAAGTTTACTTAGACTGGTCTTCAGTACACTCGAGTCTCGTGTCCACCCGTAGATCCCCCATACCATACTTTAAAATGAGGTACTCGTAGGTCCCATTAATGGGTACAACAAGGACTGCTGGGCTCGCAGTTAATGTAATGTGTTTGAGTTGTGTATTCATGTACACGCATGCACGTCGTTATATGAGGAAATTTTTCTAAAATGCGACTTTAAACTCCATTTCACGTTGTCTCACCGCAAGGCATAAACCGATAAACCTTGTCAGTATCGTAATCGATGTCGTGTTCATGTTCGTTATCGTCAGAATGTTTTGTATTGTGGATTTCCCCTCTCAAAAACACTTGAAATATTTTTTTCATGTTGATCCTTGAAGCAAATACAAATATATATCATGAACCGGATGTAGAAAGCTTATTTGCAAAGATATCAGTGGTTAAAGTAATGTTTTTTGCTGTTGATTTAGGGACTAACTTAGACGTTCTGTTATCAGAACAAGTTTTACGTATCAGTTTTAGTTAATCAGTATAGTGATTTTCATCAAAGTTTGAACTCTGTGAAAACCCCGTTTCATACGTAAGAGGATTTTGGAACTGAAGTAGATCAAATTGATCTTCAGATTCAATGGTGGTGGGGGGGGGGGGGGGGGGGAACAATGGGGGGTTTAATTTCCGCTGCATATGGTGGGTTGTACAAGAGAAGCCGAATAATATTCTCCGAAATCTATGGTCATTTCTTGGCTTCTCGGACATCGGCTGACAGCGTACACTGTATGAAAAGAAATAGTCAGTTTAATCCCAGTCTGTTGGCATGTCATCATGAAATTGCGTATAATATTTTTGTGTAAGTTGCCCTTGCACACATGATAAATCGGAATTCGCATAGCACTCATTATCAATCAACAGTGTGATACCAAAAGCCGAAGTGGGTGTTGCTGTGGGGCTGGTGTGGTGTGCGTGTGTGTCCGTTCGTACGTGCGCGCGCAAGTGCGTGCGTACGTGCTTGTGTGTGTGTGTGTCTGTGTGTGTGTGTGTGTGTGCGTGCGTGCGTGCGCGCGCGCGCGCGCGCTCTCGAACCCAACAAAACGAATATAAACTGGAATACCACAGACCATTACTCGGCAGTGTGAAGTTGTCTCAAGCTCATTGAGGGAGTGCTTCGTTAGAGGTTTGGGTGAGAGAGTACAGTTTGAGTAAGTGAGTGTTTTTTGTCCGCATGCTCTCGCACCGACAAATTGAATATGAACTGGAATAGCACTGATCCTTGCTCAAAAGTGTGACGTCACTCCTCGAGCGGATGTTTGAATGAATGTTTGAGTCCGTGGTTGCGTGTTTGGGTAGCTTAGTATTCAGCCATACTTGATCTTGCAATCAAAATTGTCACTGTGTGCATGTAATGACTGGAAATATGATACATGTTACATTTGTCGTGAAGACCAGCAATATCACGGCGGGAGACACGAGAAAATGAAGGTTCACACATTGCACTACATGCATGTAGGGATTCGAACCCGGGTATTCGGTGTGAGGAGCGAACGTTTTACCTACACAACCTATCGGATTCTCACACACAACAAACACTACTATGGAATAACCATTTTGTGTTCGTTTCATTCGTTGACACATCAAACATAGGCGTGTATTTCCTTTCGCCAGGACGTTTAGTCAAGGGAGGTAAGTCCAATGTTAGTCAAGTCAAAATGTGACAAACCTCAAAAAACTTCGTACAGAAATGATTTTAGTGTTTCACTATGTTTTAGTAATAACTAATGAGCACAAAAAGTCCTCCCTTGAAATCTGATGCTAAGTCCTACTTTTGGGGGTAAGAATTTGAAAAATTGACATTTTCAGTGAATAATTTTTAAAATCTCATTTGACACAAAAATTTACCTTCTTATGTATATTTTTAAAGAGAACACAAAGTACTGCCAATAAATGGGTTGGAAAAGTCAAATAATGTTATGCGAAGTCGGGTGAAAAACGAAAAGTTGAATTTTTCAGAGAATAATTTTTAAAACGTCTTATTAGACACAAATGTACTTTGTATGTATATTTTAACAAACAACACGTGGTACTACTAATAAATGTTCTGGTAAGATCAAATAACGCTTTATTTAGTCCTGTTTTGGAGTTTAAAAAGGTAAATAATTGAATTTTTCATTTTAACAAATTTTATATTGAGACTCACATAAACTTTTTTATGTATATTTTGAAAGAGGACAGAAGGAACTACTAATACTCGGGCTGGAAAAAGCATATAATTTGAACAAAATCATACATAAAAGACCTCCCTGTGCATGTATTTCTATTTGCTAGGGTGAAATAAACACGACTGCAGAAACAAAATTAGTTCCTCTTTTTTGTCTCAACAAAGTTATGATTTCTCTGAAAGGGAACTATCTCCTATCAGTATGGAAGAGCTGTTCTATGGCAGTCTAAATTATTTGGGGGGTGGGCGGGGATGGTGGTGGACGGGGGCGTTCTGGGGGATGGAGGTATTCGAAGATAAGTCTCTTACAATTGAAATTACAATCCATATCTCAAATACTAATTAACATGCAGATTGATCTGCATTGTTTTTTTCGGAAGCATAGCACTTAGCCCCTACATCTGAAATTTGACATAATTTAGTAATAACTGAGCAAGATATAAATTAACATATCAGGTGGCTTGAACTGTTGTGGTGGTGACCATGAACACCAAGGCCTCTCACTAGGGTGACAGAGATCCCCTTGGCCTCACAGTCTGAATATTTGAAGTATTTCATTTTTAAAATTACCGATATTTTTAAAGGCAGTAAAAAGGACACGACTGGTCATACTTAACATTTAAAACCTTCCTAGGGCTGTTTACAAGCAGCCCAGTAACCATGAAGATCTAGGTTAGAATTGATCTTCAATAACGCATGCTTGTCGTAAGAGGCGACATAACAGGATCGGGTGGTCAGGCTCCCTGACGTTATTTGCATCTCAACTGCATGGATCAGTCTCATGCTGTTGATCACCGGATTGTTTTGACTGACCGCCACCACGTAGCTGAGTGCAGCGTACAAGTTAATGGTTTTTTCCACTTTTAAGAAAAAGATTGGTTTGTTTTTCATTACAAATATGTGCCATAAGTCTAATTTATGTGAATCAATCGAAAGGGTTTTTTTTCAAGTAAATTCCAGCCCGCTTTTTAAAAGTTTCTGAGATTTCAAATCTGATAAATGATTTCTAGCTATACTATCAATAGTTGCTAGGGTTCACTCAATTCTGCTCACTTAACATAAAGTTGCCATTTCAAGATAATAGAGAACAAGTTATTTCACCTTTTGAAATTGTTTCCAAATTGGCAGCATAGGAAATATAATAATTATTGTTATCATATTTTCTGATCTTTGTTCTGGTATATGTTTCTTCAAGTTCTATTAAATCTTGATCCGGAATATCCCATTTATCACCATGGTGCGTAGTCTTACACGACCGCGGTGGAAATGGCTCTGTTGGCTTTTTATGGGAGCAGAATCACCTTCGCCCTCATCACCATCTCTTTCAGTTGACATGACTTAGCTGTCTTTTTAATCATCTATCTATTAAGCTAACTATAGGCTCTTCTGGTTAGAGTACAATATATCATAGACACTTTTCTTCCCATTCTGCGAGCCCATTTTCTGGTAACCCCCGCCGTGATATTGCTGGAATATTGCTAAAAGCGGCGTAAAACTAAAACTCACCCACTCCCATTCTGCTACTTCAATCTATTGTAAGCAAATGGGAGATAACTCAGTTTCTCGTTTTCTTTGTGCTGGAGTGACAGAAATCCAAGCTCAAATGTCATGTTGTATCTTTTTTCAATTATAATTTTCATTATTTACTGTTATATACGCTTCAGTTGTCTGTTTTTCAATATTTTATAGAATTTTCTGGATTTATTTTGAGGTAGAAAAAACAGTTGAAAAATACCATTTTCACAATTTTGCACCAAAACGCCACTTTGCATCAACATCCAAAGGAAGGACTCTTTATATATTGTTTACAACTATTGTAAATGATACAAACACAAAAGCATTTCTGTACCAACATCCTTTTAGGTTCAGTGATTTTTTTTCACTAATTTACTGGACTATGTGGCCAAGATGTTTGTTGAAAAGCACAACAATGACCACGACAACGAACACAGATCTGTCGACGACCACTACAACGAACTTGACAATGACCATGATGCTAACACTGCAACGACTTCGACTGTGGTATGCGTAGCAATTCAGTGTTCATTGTTGACATGTCAGTTGAAGAGTTACGCCCCCTGGGCGTGCCAGGATCCCATGATCGTTGGTCTGGACACTTTAGGATTAAGATTTGTTGGCGAGATCGGATGGTTAAAATTCTGACCTTGTCTTTTGTGTATTTACGTCTCTGATGTTGAAATGTTGCCCCCTTTGCATACGGACTCGTTATTAGTCTAGAATATCATAATTTTTATTAATAGTACATTTCTATGGTGTTATTTCCATATGGTAGCATGCTCAAACTGCTTGTTATGCGCGAAAAGATTCATAGTCACATGACCCATCCTACGAGTACCCCTGGATGATCAGGGAAGAGAGGCAATTTTGAACAAACCTACTCGCCCAAGGTGAGACATGTATCATAAGTGCTTCGTTGTGAGGCAGGACCGGTCATAGAAACTCTCAGGAGTCAAGCTGCCAAACAATGTCACCCATCAAGGGACACTCCGTGCCCAACGCTGCCCAGTCACCTGAATTGCTACAGTGTAAAGCAACATTCGGGCAGTTCCAGGTCGTCCTGGAATCGAAGAAGATTCCAAATGGTTTGGGTGCTGTGCCCAGGAGGAATCTGAACCATCATTCTATCCATGGAAAGCTTGTGCTGCCTTTTTCTATATAGCCGTGCTTGACATTCAGGTACGAAATGTAAGATGTCACCATAGCGTCCCACAGAGCATACGTGCATGCCTTGTGTCGGCATGGAAATAGTGTACACACATGTATTAACCAATGAAAACATACACTCATGTGAATATCATTGTTTTATTATTTCAGATTATAAATCCCAGTTTCCGAAATGACTCCAGCCACATCTTTACGCGTACCCTGAAGAAGAACATCGTCATTATTTTTTATCAGTTTGTTTAGCTATGTTTTTGTTTGTACCTCAGGTCGAATGGAGTTAAGCATAAATGGGAATTAGTGAATTTCTGTTATATTCACCGTGTTCAAGAACATAGTCAGCTAAGCCCTGTTATTTGTGTGAATGAGGGATACATCGTGGGGTTTTTTTTGTTTAACTCCGCATTCAGCAATATTCCAGTTATATGGTGGCGGTCTGTAAATAATCGAGTCTGGAACGGTGATCAACAGCATGAGCATCGATCTACGCAATTGGGACACGATGAGATGTCAGCGAACCTGACCACCCAATCCCTTTAGTCGCCCGTTATGAAACGGATGGGTTACTTAAGATCGATTGTAACCAGGACCTACACGGGTCCGGCCAGTATTAGTCAGGTTGATGGTTGATATTATCAGCAATGCCGCACACCATTAGGGCACGATGACACGCAATTCAAGTACGTGAGCCAGTCTGACGCTGTTGTCTCTTTCATTCAAATTACCTGTAAGCACTTTTATCTACAAAATTACATATTTTAACACTTTTTACGGTGTTATTGGTGAATATCGATGGCTTTTCAGTACCTCCTCCATGTTTCAGCCATGGTGTCCATGTCCGTGACCGTGCCCATGACCGTGACCGTGACCGTGACCGTGACCGTGCCCATGACCGTGACCATGTCCGTGCCCGTGTCCGTGACCGTGCCCATGTCCTTGTCCGTGACCGTGACCGTGACCGTGACCGTGCCCATGACCGTGACCATGGCCGTGACCGTGCCCGTGCCCGTGCCCGTGCCCGTGTCCGTGACCATGACCATGGCCGTGACCGTGACTGTGACCATGAGCTTCACTAAGAGTCACGAAAACAACTGCAACTAAAATAACACAATATTTATAGCATTACAATGTCCACTGGCCTAATAATGATCTTCAAAAACTTAGCTTCAACTAATGTCAGATAGTAGAGCAATATGATTTGTGTCTTGGACACTGCCATACAGGTGTGTTCTTGTTGGTAGAGTATAGAACAATTTTAAGAAATTAAACCCTTGATTAGAATAATCGCTTACAGAAAATTTAAACGATATTACTGGTAACTGTTCACAACTTATACACAACTTGTACACAACGCCCACAATATGCATTATCAGCATTATTTGGTGGGTTTGGTTTTGCAACGCTTCTTCAACAGTAAATCAGTGTCCGTTCAATGAGGGTGGGAAAACCCCAAGTAATATGTTTCCTAACCATGTACCTACAAAAGTGGGGGCGCTCGGGCAGTCTAGTGGTTAAAGAGTTCACTTGACCCACCTAAGTCCACATCGGTACAATGAGTGGAGTCCATTTCTGGTGTCCCTCGCCGTGATGTTGCTGGAATATTGCTAAAGGCGGCGTAAAACCATACTCACTCACTCACCTACAATACTGGCGAAGGTAACAGCCCGGATATGGTGCTGGCAAGGAAATGCACATAATCGGGGAGTTCCGAACTAACGATATCACCGAATCCACCTAAGGGACGCAACTCTGCATAGTTGCTTGGCCAACACATGCCCTGTCAGTTGAAGCAGAAAGTAAAAATATCTTAAAGGGGCTAAGTAGTATACCTCAATGTGTGATGGCCAGTGAATGTAACGAAACGGAATAATCCCTAACTATATTACCAAAACGCCAGAAAGCTTCAACTCACCAAGTGCTAAACATAGCATCACTGTAATGCTCTTCATCTTCGTGTTGACGTCTTGAAGTAGAACGTACTGATGACACGCTTGCGTCTCAGATTTCCTTTTATAGTTTTGTACAAACAAAAATAGCAAATCACAGTGAGTTTTTATCTAAGTTATAAGACGCCCACGGTGTCGTTGGTCAGTTGGAAAGACGTTGTGGAGTTAATCGGCTTATGTAGTAGTGAGCCTGCTGATAACTTAGTTAATCCGCCAACTTGCAGGATCCTAACATATGCACGATAGGGGCGCTGTTTAGTTTGTTATGCGCCCCAAACACGATTTATTTACACATATTTGTTGCAGGTTCTTTGTTTTGATAAAGAGAAAACCATTTTAGCCAACAGGCAGTTCGAGACGAAATTATTCCTCCAATAAGCAGAACGAATCGAAATGCAAATGATGTATCGTTTGTAGTTTCTTGGGGTAGAACAACCTTCATTTACTAAAGTGGATGTTTTTGTTTCAGAAAAAAACTACTATTAAAAAATGTAATTCTTGAACAGGCTTTACTTTAATGTATTTGAAAAAAACAAAACAAAAAAACTTGACAGTAAAAGGACAGTAAAACCAACTAGAATATCACAGATACGAATATAAAACTACTATGTGACTCTAAACCAGCGTAATTACAGAAACAATACAATATATAAATAGGCTACACGCTGCCAACAGTTGAAGGTAGATCACATTACAGGGACCATGGCGACTTACAGAAATTTTAGCCTGAGTGGCCCCTAGCTGGGTTCACGCCATCCCTCCAGAGGTTACTAAGTATTGACAATCTAGCCAATCTGAATTATGATATATAATGCCATGTATACTACAGTTACGTATGAATTTTAAGTAAGTTTTGGGATTTACGTACCCTCCTGTATACGTAGAACCATGACGGTACATTTATATTCATTGTACTCGAGTTAAGGATTAGGATTTTTACTGGACATTTCTGTTCGGGAATCTATGACCCCAGAAAAGAGGAACAAAACTTTTCTTGATACAAACAAGCCAAGTATTTCAGGCTTAACACTGAAGAATATCCATTGCCGAAATTATATGTGTACTGTATGTTCGGAAGGAATGTAGAGTGTAAGTAAAATTTATTTTTATTTCAAGAAACTCATAACAAAATCAATATTTGTTCTCTCCGTCTTAATTGTGCATTTATAGTATTTTAGATATTGTATTTTACATCGTTAATTTTCCAGTCGTGTAACATGACGAGAAATTAATAAATATCAACTCGATCAAGACATACGTTTGTTTAAATCACAGAGGTTGTCGGTTTATGTGGTTTCACAGTGATACAAATGGCATAACGTGTCACCTTTTCATTCAGTGTACATGTTCAGGGCTGATATGAAATATAACAGAGCTCTTACAGTGAATACATTACGATCCTGCACACGTGGTCACCACATAAATAAATCTCACACCTACAACGAGGATTATCTGCACAACTCACTGACCATCAACTCAGTGGGTGTTGTCCTAGTTTGATTACCTCATAAACGTCATTCTTATTGATTGTCAATCAACACCATGGGTGTCTTTTCGTCTTAAAAACTCACCATGATCTTGTACTTTTGTTTGTACGAAACTATAAAAGACAATCTGCGACCCAAGCGTACCATCAGTATAATAGTAGTCTAATTCAAGACGTCCATACCAACATGAACAACATAACACTGATACTATGCCTTGCACTTGGTGAGTGAATGGGTTTTGTCGTACTGGTATTATTGCTCGGTAATACTGGTAATATTGGTAATATTGGTAATATTGGTAATATTGTTTCGTTTCGTGAACTCCAGTGGTAGTATAGTTTTTCTTCGTTTCGTTAACTTCTCTACCACACCACAGTGACACATAATACTTTAAGATACTTCTTCTACACGCATGTAAGTGACAATTTGTCTTTCTTTAGGTACGTATATGGGTCGTGTTGTACATTCCATGTTGTTCTTTTTTTCGTTTCGTATCTATGCGTCTCTTCGATTTCGTTTACCATCAGTGGACATATATGCATATGTTCCCATGTAAATATAATTGGCTAAGTTTGAGGCATAATCATTCTTCGTGCAGAGTTATCTCCCTTTAGAGTATCAGAGTCATGCATTATCGTGGTTCAAACACCTCAATCCAAGAAGTTCTATTCCTCCTTTCTGTATTGAAATCAACTTCAAATCAAATTGCTGTCATAACTTCAGTCACTGCATTTAATCCCAAAAATGTGTTACTTTAGCTGCAGTTATCTTCGTGACTCTGAGTGAGGGTCATGGACACGGTCACGGTCATGGACACGGTCATGGACACGGTCACGGTCATGGACACGGTCATGGACACGGTCACGGTCATGGACACGGTCACGGTCATGGACACGGTCATGGACACGGACACGGTCATGGACACGGTCACGGTCACGGTCATGGACACGGTCACGGTCACGGTCATGGACACGGTCATGGTCACGGTCACGGTCACGGTCACGGTCACGGTCACGGACATGGACATGGTCATGGACACGGTCACCACGGTTAAAAGAATGGAAAGGTATGGTAATGTAGTGTATTGTCACTATACTCAATGTAAATATAAATGTGTTTCCAACAGTCAGAACTACTGATCCCGAATACATTTGATTGTCGGTAGTGGATTACTGAAACGATGACCAGGCCACATGTTCGCTAGATAGCGTGTTCTGGTGCCTATATAGCTTGATGTGTTGCTAACTATATCAGCCACTGGTTTATCCAACGCTGTGCTCTTGCTGCAAGACATTGCTAGATGAGGCGCAAAACATCATCATTCTTTCACAATATACCCCTTGGATTTCACTCTATCATTATGTCTGAAAAGGTTTAAAGTTTAATGCAAACCGCAGTACGATGGCTACCATTTGTTGAGGTAGTGGTCAAAGCGTTCGCTCATTCACAGTTGATCCAGTAAACACTCGACTACATGATTCTCCGTCATATAGGTGTACCACTACTACTGGTAATGATATGCTGAAAATTTCTATAGCGTTTGATCCAATCACTGTGTGGGTGCTCTAAGTCAGTCATCAGTAGTTCACTCCGCTGTCAGTAGCCTAGTGGTTAAAGCGTTCGCTCTTCATGTCAAAGGCTCGGATTCGATTTCCCACATGGGAACAATGTGTAAAACCGTTTCTGGTGTCCCTTTGTTAACATAGCTGGAGTATTGCTGAAAGCGGCGTAAAAGCATACTCACTCACTTCAGTGGAAATGAGCTACATGCAAACTTGAATGAGGTATAGAAACACATATAAGCAAATGTGAAGCGACGTTATAATAAGGCTGACGATTTGTTGTGTTTTGTTTTTCAGATGTGGTGTGAATCTCTGGTCGACGCTGTTTGGGAACTTGCGGGAATTCATTTTGAATTAAAATGTAATGATATTCAGAAGAGTGTTTGTTTCGTTGACAAATACACATATCGTGGTTCCATGCAAACGGTACACTTGGCAAGCATGCGCAGTGGAGCCGAAAGAAGTCACCACTCGAAGGAACAGTGAATATGCTTGTGAATTATGGGATGGTTGTACCGTGTAACAAAGGAAACGTTGAGAAACTCCAGTTAGAAGCTGCCAGAATAGTTACGGGTCTTCCGAGAGATACCTCACGACAATTTCTATACAAATGTAAGACAAGAAAATTTTACCAAAATGTTTTCCTTACGCTTTCATGTATAGCGATGATTTGATAGCGTTCAATAACCATGAACCAACCAATTACCTTCCACTGATTTACCGGGCCTGAGGTAGCCTAGTGGTTGCTCGTCACGCTGGCGGTCCGGGTTCGATTAACCTCATAGGTAAATGTGTGAAACCTCCCGCCATGATATTGCTTGAATATTGCTAAAGGGGGCGTGAAATTCAACTCACCCACTCACTCCACTGACTTACCCAGATGAACCTGAAATTAAGGAAGATTCGAACTAACGATGTATCCGGACACGTCTAAGGGACGCAACTCAGCATAATTGCCTGGACAACGCATGTTCCATGTACCCAGATGAACTTTGAAATAAGGAAACAAGTGAGACCGCTTTAACTATTTCTTATTTAGATCAATGCATAAAGACCATTCAAAGTGACAAAAAATATCTCCACGGGTCTGTATGACAAAGGGGATGGTTTCAAATGCCCAGTAGTGTTTGCAACCAAATTCCGATGTTTGTCACGTGGTTAGAAAAATACAAGTGAAACACTTTCCTTTCATATCGGGCAATAATTCCAACAGTACAAGCCTTTGGCGATTACATTTCTTTTCAGGTGCAAGAGAGCTTACTCCTTTTACCAAGATTTAATAGAGCGACACTTGCCCAGGGCCTAGATTTTCGAAGCTCTCGTAGCTCTAAGATAGTCGTAAGTGCCATACTTTAATAATACCTTACGACTATCTTAGTGCTAAGAGAGCTTGAAAAAAGGTTACAACATTCCAGGCCTCAGTAAGGTTTTCTAAATTACTTTTTTTCATATTCTGGTACCATGTGTTTCCAAATTATTTCAGGTGGTACAGTTGACTGGATTTTGTATTTGCTTTATGACGGGTGCCACCGGTGGGGCAGGATACGGTCTCCTTTTCGCGAACACCTGGTATCATCAATATTTCACAGTGATTCATAAACACATGCTCTGTCATCGTATCGCATGGTGACAATCACTGTATTGTCTGGTCCAGACTATAATTGTTTACAAATGACATCGTACAGCTACCATACTGCTGAGACAAATATATGCTCACACTTGTACACTAGACTCTGCTTTAGACACTGTTTTCCCATGAATGTGAAAACGGTTTTGTCGCTTTTTTTGCATTTGTCACTTTTAGCTACATTTGTCGGACTTTGATTTATATTTCTCACAACTTGTTCACTTAAACCATACTGCTTCACTGTTCCTTTGAGGTTTTAAAAAAATCACAAGCTCCAATTGTACACATTAATACATTTTCCAAAAAAATACGTTGTTCTCTCATAACAATGACCAATAACAATTAGTACGACATGCATGGTACTGTAAATAATACATCCAATGTAATGAGATATAATATATCACCAGTTACTGAGAAGTTATAAATGTTAGACTGAATCTGAATGCCTGATTGTGGCAACAGGGAAGATTTATTCTAGACATATTTGTAGCTTTATCTCAGAGGAATGTTTGAAGAAAACGTGTCAAGACAGAAACATTACTGAAGAGAAATTCTGGTCAAGATTGTTTCATAGGTCTAACATGTTTGGGAACCTGTAAGAATGGCTAATGAATGTATGCACAGTCAGTCTCATGATATGGAGTATAGGTTATTCCAAATGCTGTTACAAATTTTCTCTTGGCTTTACTGTGAGTCTCATTTCATCTCTCTGGTCTTAGGGTAAACTTTAACAATTTACTGGTGATACTAAGTCGAGCTGAGGGAGGGAAATCATCGGGTTTCGATAATATTCCAGTTGATATTTTTCGTCATTACCCCTATCCCTTAGTCTGGAGATGACGACCCGAGAGACCCTTTGTCTTATCGCTGCATCACACTTGATAGTGCATCATTTCGTTACAATCAATCATTTGTCGTTGATTGGTTGATATAGGATCTCAGTGTTGTGTATCCATTTCCTGTTGTAGTTACAGAAGTTGTTTTTGGCGATTTCGTGTATAAATGCAAACAGAACATTTTACAAGTTGGCAGTTAACTGGTAGTTAAAGTAACATCTTACGCAAGTAATGACGTACTTTCAAGCTGAATTTTGCCAGTGAATTTCATGTGAATTGTAATATATCTCTCTATGTGAGAAAAACACTAGCGCCGCTTAGAAACTTGTCGTTTCGTCGCTTGTCCTTTAACTGAAAGAATTAAATTTTACTTTTACTGTAAAGATTTTACTGAAGATGAGTCTCATGTTTTGTTGTAATGTCCTTGCATGCTGATGAACAATTGCAACTTGCACTTATCTGTTTAGTACCATGTTAAGGCGATACGTGAATGAATAGCTCTTTATCTCTTGGATAATTACTATCTTAGGCCTTAAATATCAGCGTTAGTCCAAGATAACGGCCGTTATTGAACAGGCGTGAAATCCGATATCATCAAAGGTTTGTTTACGCATTCTGTGAACAGTAAAGAACATTTTATTCTCTAAAATCCCACCTACGGTCATACATAAGAATGCACTGATGCAGTTTAATATAATTATACAGTCGAAATGACAGATACTAGAGTAGTTAAATGAATTATTATTATAGCACAATTCCTTTTCAATTTTGTCAGTATATGCTCTAAACTTGCGACATAAATTTGGTGTTCTCTGTTTCAGTAAAGGCCTGCGGGTATTTCATGAAATCCCTGAGCTAATATTTCAGTAATATTATGAAATCCATGGGAATTTCAGGGAATCCATGAAATCCTTGGGAGTCACAGTGGTTTCACGAAATCACATATATAGGGATTACGTGAAATCTCTGGTTTCCCTGTATTATGCTCTTGTTGGGTGATTGCTATCATTTAAAAACACAATTCTGAGCACATATATAAATACATGTATATTTCAAAATACGAACACTAATATTACAAGGAGAATCCGTTTGTAAAATGCGTTTATCTCCTTGTGCAGCTCACTACATCGCTGGGACCTCCGAAATGCCAGCATTCCGTCTCATACTCCAAAGGGATGGGAGGGTAGCCTAGGTCTTTGCTCTTCACGCCGAGGGTATATATTGCTAATAAAGGTATAAAATCAACTCACTCACTTTCGAAGCTTTCCGCCTAATACAAAGTCCAAAATAAAGTCTGGACTCTAACTGGTACTGAATCTCCGTGCTCACTGGGGCTAATTCAACGTAAACGGAGTTAGAGACGCCATTTAATTTGAATTAACTGAGTGCAGCGTAAAACTAAACTCACTCACTCTTGTGAAAGGCATCTAGCGGGATCGAGTGGTCAGGCTCGCTGCCTTGGTTGATGTCACGTCATTGCAACCCAAAGACGTATAGTTCGATGCTGAAGTCGTTGTTCACTGGAGTGTTTGGTCCAGAATCCATTGTTTACAAACCACTGCCATATAGCCGAGATATCATTGAGTGCGGCGTTCACCGGCACAATGACATTTGTAACTTCACCAAACTGGGACTTTGTCGTGCACAAAGAGAACTGGAGCTTTCTCTCGTGTGGTTACATTGTTGTGGAATATCTCGTTTTGTTAACTTTAGTGATAATATATGTTATTCATCGTTCCGTTAACTTCAGTGGTCAAGCAATGGCGTGTTACTTCGCCAAATTGGGACTTTGTCTTGCACTGCGAGAGCTAAAGCTGTGTTGCCTATTGGTAACATTTTTGGGGATTATTTCCTTCGTTATCTTCAATGACAACATGTTTTTTCTTCGTTTCGTTAACTTCACTGGCACGGTGAGACTTTGTCGTGCACAAAGAGAATTGGAACTTTTTTATAGTATTGGTAATATGGTTAGGGATTTTGTAGTTTCGTTAACTTCAGTGGTGATATTGTATTTCAGCGTTTCGTTAACTGCACTGGCACAATGGCATGTGATGCTTCCCCATAGTGGGACTTTCCCTTGGACTAAGAGAGTTAAAACTTTCTGACGCATTGGTAATACGTGAAGATCGTTGCTTCATTCCATTTGCAGTGGTTTTCATGGCCATTAGTGACGGTAATGGCCAAGGTAATGGTCAAGCAAATGGCCAAACACACAGCCCAAATAGTAGCAAGACAGGAGAAGATGGTGAACTCGGATATTGACACTATCATGGGGACGGGCATGATCACGGTCACGGTGAAGGGCGCTAGGACTAAGTGAGTCAATGAGTATAGTTTTAAGCCGCTCTTAACAATATTCCAGCAGTATCACGACGGGGGACACCAAAGGGGGTTTCACACATTGTGCCGATGTGGGGAATCGAATCGGCGTGACGAGCGAGCGGTTTAACCACTAGGCTACCCAGCCCCGTCATACTTTGGACAAAGAAAAGCTATCGGTGTAAATCAACGTTGCCAAACTTTATAACAAAAATGGGACTTCAAATACCGAAGTCTAACCTGCGCTTGACGCTGGAGAGCCATCGGGACTGTGCCCAAAGTTCGAGTGTCGGTGCTCACACTCTCAATCACTCTGTTTGCATGACCCGATAGTGAACATGATTTAGCTTGACATTTGCTGCTCTAGTTGCGGGATTAATAATTATCCATTCGCACTGATATGATTTCGCGCAATAATTCTACCCGAAAGTGTAACCAGGCCATCTGGAACACAAACTTGTTGTAAGAGGCGACTAACAGGATCGGGTGATCAGGCTCGCTGACGTGGTTCACACATGTCATCGTACCCAATTTGCGTAGATCGATGCTCATGCTGTTGATCACTGGATTTTCTGGTAGAGGCTAGATTATTTAGAAACGAGCCAAAGTGAAAATGGTGGAAGTAGAAAAAAACAGCAAAGAAAAACAAACAAAAAAAACCCCATAAAAAACACATTATTAATCATTTCCACACCAACACAAAGCCTTCCAATCTTTGAGATTCGTACTCTAGGTTTAGTAACGATGCAGTTTACATTTGGACCCTGTTGGTCGTGCTAAAACTCAAGCATTAATACTCTCGAGGGTGAAAAACAGCCAACACGTGACGTTTGTCTCAATTTGGTATAGAGTGAGTGAGTGAGTGAGTGAGTGAGTGAGTGAGTATGGTTTATATGCTGCTTTTAGAAGTATTCCAGCAGACGTGGGTTTCAAACTTTTTAACATTGTGGTCTTCGGCGTGAAGAGCGAATTTTAACGCTTCCACCTCTAGGCTACCCCACCGCGTAATGTAGCGGAATATTGTTTTCGTGTCTCTTGATTTCTACTTGTGTTTGGAACTATCCTCGAAAATCAAGTGTTGTGTGTGTCATAACAGATACACTGCATAATTAGGTATTAAAAACAACAAATTTAGTTTCACGCCGCTTTTATATATTGTTCAGTAATATCAATATATCACGTCGAGGACACTAGAAATTGGCTTCGCATCGGTTCTTTAACATGGGGTCCTAATGTTCTAATACCTTGAGAGGGATATATTAATTGTCCCTTTGTTCATTCAAATATTTTAATCAGGAGCAAGTGGAAAAGTGCATGCCAACTGCGGTAAGTTGTCAAATTATTGGTTCGACACATTTGAAATCACCTGAACCTTACACAGTATTAAAAAGATAATATAGAATTAGCAACTGTCAATTTAACAAAAACTCTAATTAAAATAATCCAGGATGTGTGGTAATCTTGAACTAAACATAAAGAGCTGACGAGCTCGAATCGAAAGTTCCGTGAACATTTCAAGATTGGTGTTTAGAGTTGTGTCCCTTGACAACTTTTACCCAATCAGACTTCGACTTTACCTTCGCTGCCCACGTGCACAAATGTGTTTCCTGAAGGTTTTGTTGTGTTGTGAAATACGTGTTTTAAATAACATTACGACTTAGAGAAGTGACATAACTGTTTGACAGTATTTGACGGTGGGCGACTATGGGTAGAAAGAAGAACAAGGGCAGTGCCATAGGCAGAGGCATTATCAAAGACAGGTTCGGCGCGGCCAAGAGAACTGACAACAGCTTCGTAAGTTTATCCGCGAGGAATGAAAATACGTCGATTGAAACTGTAGTCTCATATCACAACAATATTGAACAGGACTTTGAATACTGTGTCATGATGTTATTGAATACAGCATCATGCTGGTATTGAATACAGGTTCATGGTGGTATTAAATACAGTGTCATGGTGAGGTTGAATAGTGTCATTATGGTATTGAAAACAGTGTCATGGTGGAATTGAACGCAGTGTCATGGTGGTATTGAATACAACCTTGAACTAAAAGAGCACAATTCTCTTCTGCAATACACCTATGCCAGTGTGAGGTGTTGTAGAATTCATGTACATTTCCAGAGGTAAATTTTATTTTTACAAGTTTTTGTAAACTTGAAATCGTGACAATTGAAAAATGGAAGCTTTATATTTTAACAGTCAGTCATTTAATCTTGTCACCTGCTTAGCTTCCAAGTTCCAACTTGTTTTTGTTGATGATTCTGTCCAAATCACTTGTCAGAATGGTTATAAATTGTTTTGTTACAAATTCTGTCATGCGAAGTTCCTTTTGTCATAATTCAAACTCATATTTAACTACGAGTAGTATGTAGTTTTGATTTTCTAACTTCACAAATATACAAACCATAATCTAATTGATTCTCGAACTTTAACCTGCGTCGTCACAAGCATTAGCCAAGCGAAGAATAAATGGCATAAGTTTGTTTTCACCGTGTTTCTACTGGTAGTAAAATATGTATTTGATTGATGGACTGACATAGCTTATAACAATTTCACTCCTGGAAGTGAAGTGAGTGTCGATTTAATAATGTGTAGAATATTCGACCATAACATTGCTCATGAGGAAGAATCGTTTTGTTACAACATGTATCATGCAAAATATTTTTGGTCATCAATCATTTACTTCAACAAGTAAGTAGTTTTGATTTTTTAACTTAATGAAAACAAATCTAAATAGCATTTTCTATCTTTGAAGCACTGTAGGGGTCGAGCCATCCAATTTATGATATACTACAGGTTTCCACAATGCTCACTTCTCACCCATTTGGCACGACCTGCGGGGTGCTGTGGAAATCTGTCACTGATTCTGTGCATCATGACACCATCACTGGACCTCTAGGTGTTGGAGCAGTTGATGGCAACACAGTGAATTGGCATGTCTTTGCTGATATCTAGAAACAAGCAAAATGACGAATAAGATTAACTACAGGTCATTCAAATGTAATGGTTAAAAGAGTACAAAAAGATATATTCGTTCTTTAACAGTTACACACAAGTGAACTGAATGATGGCTACGACTGGGGAAGACTGAACCTACAGTCTGTGACAGAACAGTCTCACCTGGATGAATTCCTTAGCACAGCACAGATGGCAGGAACAGAGTTTACTGCAGGTATTACCACCACATTTTCAGGACTCATTTTGCAGCACCTACACAGTCCTCTGAATCCATTCCTGCTTTTGGACATGGGATAAGGATTGTTTGTATGAAAGGATACCTGGCCAGGATGAACTGCATCCTGATGTTGAATCGTTGAAGTAGCAAGTGAAAGTGTAGATCAGTGTTGAGCGTTTTGTTACATTTGGAGGAAGGTTAAGGCTGTCAGGATGTTTCAAGAAGCCCTTATTCTTGTATTGTTTTTTGAATTTGTGAAATATAAGTCTTGCCTTACTGAGTTGATACAGTTGACTTTCCCCTTCTTGTGAGTGTATATTTTTTTCAATATTAAAGTAAAATATTGTAAAACTTTTTTCCAAACGTTTTTTGTCTGCAGAAAAGCTGAACATTAAGTTTGTGGACCCCCAAAGAGCTGCAACTCTGTCAGCGGATGAGAAAAAGAAGATTCGACAAGCTCAAGATGAACACAAAAGCTTTCTGAGAATTCCACGAAGGTTAGGCAACCAACTATTCAGATTAATGTTTCAATCACTCACCCACCCACCGCCATGCCAAAAGATATTAAACTTGAAATTGGTCCCTGCCTCGTGCACGGCAACATAAAACCAGGTTAGGGCTGGGTTCATACGTCTGGGATAGAATAGGCCTCCATCAACCCATGCCATTCCCAATTGTGTCACCCGTGAAGGTCCTTGGGTAGAATTGACCTTCAGCAACCCATTCTGCCACATGACAGGAATATTGCTGGAGTGCGGTGTAGTACTAAGCTCACTCACTCACTCATATTGGGCAAGCAGCCACCCACACACATGGATGCACTTTGTCATATCAGCAGGATATTCTAAAGTGCAACATTAAACCCTGTGTCATTTCACCTCATCTTTTTCATCCTCTCCCTTTTCCTCTCCCCCTACCCTAACCCGTGAAGGTCCCCGGGTAGAATAGGCCTTCCGCAATCCATGCTTGCCTTAAAAGGTCACAATGCTGGTCGTAGGAGGCGACTAACAGGATCGGGTGGTCACACTCACTGATTCGGTTGACACATCATTGGTTCCCATTTGCGCAGATCGATGCTCATGTTGTTGATCACTGGATTGTCTGGTCCAGACTCGATTACAGACTGCCACCATATGGCTGGAATGTTGCTGAGTGTGGCATAAACTCACTCATTCACATGCAAACAAGAAACGGATGTCTTTTCAATGTTAGCCATCATTCTGTAACAAGGGAGGTAAACATGGACACACACTTAAATAAATCCATGGCAGATAATACAGATGCCGTGATACTTCGATGCATAAGGGGTTCATAAACTTGGTTACATTCTTACAAATTCATCAGCAAAAGGGCTGACTTAGTTTGTTAGTTCTTCACATTTTGTTTTTTTACCCATAAGTGTTCTACAGTATCTCATTACAGACAAGTATTGTCATGTTTAGGTCCTCCGTTTCTCATTTTAAACAATATTAAGTGTCATTACATATAGTTGATAAATCAACAAATTTGGTTTCAACAAAACCATCAGAACATTTAACCATTCCAGAAATTGTGGGAAGTATGCAAAGCAGTCACCATGTTGTTAACAAACTGGATGTTGATTTCATACAATATTTGTCCAGATAACTGTATATATGTTGTCTTGTTACAGGCCTAAGTGGGATGAGAACACTACTGCCGAGCAGCTGGACCTGCGAGAGAGAGATGCCTTTTTGGAATGGAGGAGAAATCTTGCAAGGTCAGCAAAACAAAATATGAAATTAATGTGTCACGAATTTAATGGGAGTGCGAGGGTGTAGTCTAAAATGCATCCCAAAATTAATGCAAGCTCTGGAATCTAAAATGAGACACAGTGAATCTTTGATGTTTAATTTCTTTTCACACTTGTTACATACCACATAGCCTGAATAAAGCTTTTTAAGCAATGAATGGAAACAAGACGATGATGTTTTGATTTCACTGCCATATTTGAGCATGTGATTGCTTGCTACTGCTTGTCTTATAACTACATTTATAAACGTAATCTGACTTGAAAAACAAAGGTGAGCAAACGTCAAGAAATAACACTGCTTGGTTGGAGAAAGTCCGGTGTGGCTGATGTGCTTGAGTGTCTTCGAACTATGACCAGTGATTGTAACCAGTGATAATTGCATGTGATTTGAGATACTTTTGATGAGGAAGTGACCTCTATTGGTTTAACGTGTAGTGTCAACGCATCTGCTATTGTTACATACTTGTAATTTGCTGATGAATAGAGTCAAGGGATATCAGTTAGTGTCATGGAAAAAATTGCTCGTTCATCATTCTGCATTCTGTGCCATTATGATGAATGCTAAGCTGAAGGCTATAAAGATGGTCAGAGGTTTGGGTTTATTAAGTTCTCAACAGTAGACATGGTCAGGCTGAAATGGGTCGTTATGATAATGCAAGAAGAGTGCAGACGCATTTTTGGCATTAATGAAATGTTTGCATTACTTACATGATTCACAAACATTTGTGAGAAAATTTAACCATAGATATACATATGTAAGCATTGGTATGAGATGACATGACTATCTAGGCTATCCATTGTTGCCATATACTACAGAGCAGGTAATTGTACCACAGGGTGACCTTGGATGTAACTCCTATATATTAGCATTGGGAATGGCTTGGTTGAGACCTGTGAAGGTTATGGTTAGAAATGGTCTTCAGACCCCCACTGGTGGCAAATGGAATGGGGTAGTCAGGATTGCTGACTTGGTTGACAGATCGATGGTGATGTTGTTGATCGCTGGATAGGGTTGTCCAGACTCAGTTATTTAGAGGCCAACAGGATATAGCTGGATAGCTCATTAACTGCTGAGTGCAGTGTTAAATAACAAATAAACTTCATGCAGCAGTGTATGTGGACTGATGGTAATGATGGCAATCACTGGAATGTCTGATACAGATTCAGTTCTTTGTAGACTGCTGTCATGTAGGTGGAGTCGCTAATCACATCCATGCTCCAAATGAGGCCCACAAAACAATAGTGCTGACCAGGTCCCTGCTCCGCATCTGTAGCGCTACAACTGTTGTATTTCAGTGTTACTGTCTACGAGGGAGCAGTTCTATGAGGAAAGTTCCAAGATCTTCGGCTTACAGAAGCTTTGTGAAACAGAGCCTTTGGCCCCATTCATCAAAGTGATTGTAGTGCTATTTCAGTCTTCAGTCTCAGTTGAAGACTGAAGTATGCAAGTTTCGATCATCTACAATTGTTTTGTGGAATGGGGATCAGGTATTGTCATCCTAAGTTGCCCAGAAATCAAAGGTGCCATGGTTTGCAATGTAGAGTGGTGTCCCTTAGATCGGTCATCATGGTCATATGTTGGGTATGGGTGCACACTCTGGATTTTGTTTACGATCTGTGGTATGTTAGCAGCTTGTTTAGATGATGCATCAGCAACTTGTTACATATTGTGATGCATTATTGAATAGGCATTCAAAGCAATGTTCCTCTTTGTTGCAGTCTTCAAGAAGTGGAGCACATTGTGATGACGCCATATGAGAAAAACCTGGATTTCTGGCGACAACTGTGGCGTGTTATAGAAAGGAGGTATGTAGTGTGTGACACAGATGTATGTAACATATTGTTTAAAGAGGAAATGAAATGTTTTACATTGAGAAGGTGGTTTGTGTTATTGAGAGGAGGTATGCCTCCCAATAGCTTGTTGCCCCTATTTCTCACTGGCTTAACATCCACTGGCCAGTAAATAAAAATTATTTGAAAAAATAGACTTGTCATGCTTTCATGCTTCCCACGCTGTTATTTTGTCATCCATCTGTTGTGGGTCTGTTTTCCCCAAACCATACCTTCATCCACCCCCTTCCTCTGCACCCTTCTCCTCTACACTAAGCTTTGACCCCCTTCCTCTGCCCCCTTTCTCTACCCCCTACCCCTTCTTCTGCCCCTTTCATCTACTCCCTACCCCCTCCCTTTACCGCTACCCCCTTTCATTACCACCTTCCTCTGCTCCCATCCTCTCCCCTCTACCCCCTTCCTATACACAGTCCCTCTCACTTTTCCTCTCCCCCTACCCCCTTCCTAAAGACAGTTCCTCTACCCCCAAACCCCCTACCCTCTTCCTATACCCAATTCCTCTCCCCTTTCATCTACCCCCTACACACTTCCTATACCCAATTCCTCTCCCCTTTCATCTACCCCCTCTACACCCTTCCTATACCCGATTCCTCTCCCCTTTCATCTACCCCCCTAGTCCCTTCCTGTACCCATTTCCTCTCCAATTTCATCTACCCCCTACACCCTTCCTACACCCAATTCCTCTCCCCTTTCATCTAACCCCTACACCCTTGCTACACCCAATTCCTCTCCACTTTCATCTACCCCCTACACCCTTCCTATACCCAATTCCTCTCCTATTTCATCTACCCCCTACACCCTTCCTACTCTCAATTCCTCTCCCCTTTCATCTACCCCTTACACCCTTCCTATACCCAATTCCTCTCCCATAACGTTGCTTGTGCAGCTATTGTCAGTAACATCTTTACACCAGAGATGTCCCTTTGTCTACTAAGTTATAGCCCTGGTGTTATGTAATTGTTACATAATTGTAGCTTGTGTATTTGTCAGGTTCATGATTTGACAGCACAAAGTGATCAGTTCCCAGGCTGAGTCTCTTTTTGGAAGGATGTGTTTGACTTGTGGATGACAAACTTAGTGTCTGTCTTTGTTTGAATTTGGATAAAGTTATGATCTGGTTCTATTAAGAACAATATTTCAGCAAGAAGTAGTCTGTGGTAAGAAGTAGGATTTTATACACTGAAACATGCTTTTTACCATTTTGAAATGTTAAGAGATCATTCGTATGCAGGGTTTCATTCAAATCTATGACTTTGCTAAGTGTTGGGTTGTTTCTTTCAGAGCAGTTACTTGAATCTTTTCATCCATCAGTCCACATGATCAAAGAGTCATTCCAGGCTCTAGAAGAAGTTATCAAAACATGCAGTTTCGCAGGACCTTCATATTGCCTGCTTGGACCCTAAAACTAATAACTGGAGTATAGGAAAAACCCTGCATATAATATAATGGAGATTACAGTTGGGAAGAGATCTGCCTGTCACCCCTACTTCATATGTATTCAGTTTATTTGGATTATTTTGAGGGGTTATGGTTTAGGAATAAGTTTATAGGTATAGAATCATAAAAGAAACCCCTAGGGTTATGGGCAGAAATGCCGTACTTTTGTTAGGTTCAGATTGGGATTCACCAGCACACAAACCAGAGGTCTAGCCCACTCAATCCCCTAGGTTTCCACGAAATGGAAATTGGACAACTGGTTTTCTAGACAGCTTTCTAAATGGCATTTTGCATTCCTGGAAACTTGAGGTCCAGTGATAGTATGAAGAAAGATTGTTAGCATATTGGTCACTGACTGGATCATGTTGACTTTGATTTCAGTGATGTTGTTGTCCAGATCGTTGATGCAAGGAACCCACTGTTGTTCCGATGTGAGGACATTGAAAGCTATGTGAGGGAGGTGGACAGTACGAAGATCAATCTGCTGTTAGTGAACAAGGCTGACTACTTGACGGAGGAGCAACGGTAAGAAGCTGTAACAAGAACTCATCAAGGTGTTTCTGGTGATTGAAGTCAGTTATAGGGTAGTAGAAAAGTTCACTCTTCATGCCATTGACCTGATATTATTCCTCACTATTACTCGTACACATTAACAGTGAAGGTCTGTGTTAAGATACTGGCCTCAGTAACCCATGTTTGTAGTAACATTCGACTAACAGGATTGGGTGGTCAGGCTGACCAATGTGGCAAATCAATGCTCATGTTGTTGATCACTGGATTGTCTTGTCCAGACTCCATTATTTAGAGACAGCTGCCATGTTGCTGCAATATTGAGTACAGCATAAAACTAAACACACTCACTCACAATTACACATTGGGCAGTGGGATACCCTAGTGGTTCAAGTGTTTGCTCATTACACTGACGGGATTGGGTGGTCACAAAGATCATATACGACTAAACCCGTGAAGGTCCTGGGGTAGAATGGGCCTTCAGCAACCTATGCTTGCCATGAAAGGCAACTATGCTTGTCGACAAACGGGATGGGGTGGTCAGGCTCACTGACTTGACACAGGTCATCGGTTCCCAGTTGTGTAGATCGATGCTCATGTTGTTGATCACTGGATTGTCTGGTCCAGATTTGATTATTTACAGGCTGCCTCCGTATAGCTGTAATATTGCTATTGTGTGGCGTAAAACTCAACTCACTCGCTCACTCATTACACCGAAGAACCCGTTTTTTTGTGTTTTCAGCCATGATATTGTTGAAAGCAGCATAAAAATCATACTCACTCACTCAAGCCTCAAATATTTGGATCTTGATCAACTCGTGTTGATATGAATGATACCAGTAGACAGGATGGAGAGATTCTATTTTTCATCAAAAATCATTCTTTGTTAGTTTTCAGTGAAAACCGTGCATCGCTACTAGCATTGAGGCATCATCAAGTTCAGGGCATTGTACAAAATCTAAAGTTAAGAACGAACACTCAGAGGAGATCCTAGGAAGTATCATATGATCACACACAAGTGATGTCTTCTGTGGAAGCCAAATCTTGAATTTGAAGCCAAATTCATGTTTGTGTCCCTTGTCGCGATGTTCTGGAAATTCCTGATCGACCCAACTGAACCTTCATATTACAGGAATTTTTACTGATCCCTCTAATAGAAATTCTTTCATCTGAAATATTTTGATTGTGTTGCAACACAACTCCCTTGCAGTCACAATTGTGCTTTCATTTATTTTGCCTCAGTAGAAGAGATAAAATCTGTGTTCATTTAGATTCTTAACTACCTATATGTGTTTTTTGTAGATATGTGTTTTTGAATTTAAGAACCTCATACTAACATGGTCAGTTTGTTAAAAATTTCAATTCTGTGTGGGAAACTTCTACCTTGAAAACATGGAAGTTTTACCTTCTTACTGTGTTTAGTTTATTTTGCTCCAATCTGTAATAAATACGTAAAGATGATGTTCTAAACGTTTTCCTACCGAACCTGGTAAATCAGTAATCCAAGAAGAAAATTAGCCTGTCTTACAGTGTTAACTCTTCTCACCAAAGACCCGGATTCAATTCTCCACTATGTGTGAAGCCCATTTCTTGTGTCTGCTGCCATGATATTGCTGGAATGTTGAAGTGGCATAAAACTAAACTTGTTCACCTAAACTTTTAAATATTGTGTGGGATCAGTGAATTTGCTTTAGCCTGTGCATTAAATAGTGGTAAAACTTGAACTGGATTTTCTTTTTAGGCAACATTGGGTGAATTATTTCACATCCCAGGATGTGCGAGTTGTGTTCTGGTCAGCCTTACATGAAGCCAACAGACAGAAGGAAGAAGCCAAACAAGAAGAAGAGGGTGGTGTAGATGTGGACAGTGATGATGGTGATAATGACGACAATGATCCGGAGATAATGGAGTGTGAAAACACAGTTTGTGAGAACAGCTCTGGAACACATAGCAGACTAAGTGACACCTCAAATGTAGACACAGACCAAACAAATCCAGAACGTCTTCACAGTGAGGCAGGAAGTCCTAGTGAAAAAGTGGACAGTAGTGAGGGAGATAACACATCTGGTGGTGATGTTTCCCGGTTTAATTCTGCCAGAATTGTCAGTGGTCCGGACTTACTGGAGGTATTAAGGAACCTTCACTCAGGAGTCAAGTATAAGGCTAACGTCACAACCATAGGCATGGTGAGAAGCTATCTGCAGTCATTGCTTTGCAGAAAGTGGTCAGAGGTTGGGGTTTAGTTTAAATTGTCTCACTAAGAAACCATTGAAGGTCAGGGTTAGAATTGGTCTTAAGTAACCCATACTTGTCTCAAGAGGTGACTTATGGGATCAGATGGTCAGACTTGCTCCATTGGTTGACAAGTGCAAATTGTATCACAGTAGCTTAGATCCATGCTTTTGTTGTTGATCACAAGTTTGCCTGGCAGACTCTATTATTTACAGACTGCTGCCATATAGTTGGAGTATTGCTGAGTGCAACAAGCAAACAAAAGAATGTGGTGAAATGTGACCTTGTATTTGGGATAAGAGATTCTTGTACTTTTGATGGGTTGAGTCCCATCCAGGATTTGAACCCAGATCCTCAGAGTCTGGCACCTAATTGCCAGCACACAAAGTCATCCACTTAACTCACATGGTCATTGCGGCTTCGACAAAAATTAAAAGTCTGACTACTGGTAGTTTAGACTACAGTCTTTGTGGACCCTCTTACTAGTGTTGATTGGCAAGGTTTCTTAGGCTGAAAGGCTATGATGCAATGCTGTTTAGAAAGGATTAGGTGGGACAAACGTTTGCTCATCACACTGAAAACCCGAGTTCAAATCCCCACATGGGCAAAATATGTGAATCTCATTTCTGGTGTCCCCCTGCAATGATATTACTAATAATAATATTGCTAAAGGAGGCGTGAAACCATACTCTCTCACTCATGATCAAGACAAAAGCAAACATGATGGTGATCATAGAAATATTTTAAAACCTTTTCAATCCAGTCATTTGGATTGTTTTGACATTCGGTTGTATTTTCTGTCAACAGATTGGCTACCCCAATGTTGGCAAGAGTTCTACAATTAACACCATCCTACAGATGAAGAAGGTACCAGTGTCCGCTACTCCTGGCCGAACAAAGCACTTCCAGGTCAGTCATGTTACGTACTTAAAAATGTCTTCAACGATGCATCTTCATCGTAAGAGGCAACTGTAGGGATCAAAGATTCAAACAATCATTATGCCCCAACTAGATAGATTCTTAGTTATTTTAGCAATAACTAGGTCGTTTGGTCCAAACTGATTATTAACTAACCATCGTTATAATATGAACAGCAGACAGCAGACCAGGAAAAGTGGGAGACATTCACTATTGACATGGCCTGTGAAGGTCAGGGGTTGGATAGTTATAGGCCTTCAGCAACCAATGCTTGCCATAAATGGTGACTTTGCTTTTCGTAAGAGTCGACTGATGGGATTGGGTGGGCAGGCTTGCTGACTTGTTGACACATGTCATCAGTTCTCAGTGGAGCAGATCGTTGTTCATGCTTTTGATCACTGGATTGTCTGGTCCAGACTCAATTATTTACAGACTGCCGCGATATAGCTGTAATATTGCGGTGTAAGACTAAACTCACTCACTATTAACATACATCCAGACAATGTTATTTTGGATATGTGCGAGATAGCTTGAAACTGACTTCCAAATCACCCCCTATACTCTGATGGTAAATTATAAAAATACAAGGGAGAACTAAAACTTGTCTTTCAATCCCTTCTGTAGAATGTGGGGGCAGTGGGGTAGCCTAGTGATGTAAGTGTTCGCTTGTCATGCTGAAGACCTGAGTTGGATTCCCTGAATGGGTACAATGTTTGAAGCCCATTTCTGATGTCCCTTGCCTTGATATTGCTGGAATATTGCTGAAAGAGGTGTAAAACTAAACTCACACTTTAGAATTGTCTGCAGAGAGCAACTGTAAAGGAACGTGTTCTTAGTTTGGCAGACGGCAGACCATCATTGCATGGTTTGAATGTGGATTGCCAAACAGAAGTCCAGCAAAAGTAGGAAAGTTTTCAGTCAAGGAGTATGGTGTATCCACATACCAACAGACAGTAGTATTTTAATGTGTATAACTGCCTACCAAATCTACTGTTTCCTACCCCAACCTGTTTTGCCCATACGTATTTCAAGGCTACCTGTTGCAGACGCTCTTTGTCGACCCAACGTTGATGCTGTGCGACTGTCCAGGACTAGTGTTTCCATCGTTTGTGTCCACCAAGGCTGACCTTGTGGTCAATGGCATCCTGCCCATCGACCAGATGCGGGACCACATACCACCAGTTTCTCTCATATCCTTCACAGGTTTTGTTTCCTTTTGGAAATCAGATGGTCATGTAATACTGGACTAGAAATCAATTATTGTAATTGGGTTTAAAATTGGTCTTCAGCAACTTATTTTTTTTGTAGAAAGCAACCAAGCAACAGGCTTAATGACAAGGTTGAAACATGTCATTGTATCCCAATTTTGTAGATTGATGCTCATGCTTTTGATCACTGGATTGTCTGGTCCAGACTATTTACCAATCACCAACATTTTGTTGGAATATTGCTGAGTGTGGCTTTAAATAACAAACCTACCAACTAATTCTTGTATGTGTGAAAAATTAGATGTACGCATTTCAGTAAAAAATGAGTACTTAGTGTTAACTTTGGTGTCAGATTGTTTTCTTGATGAATGTAGATTTGTAATTGTCAAGGACGTGTTCTTCCACATTGTTTACCTTAACACTGCCACATCTGTGAGCGAATACCACGAAAGACTCTGGAGATGATGTACAGCATCAATATTCCTCTTCCTGAATCAGAAGATATAGATGAAAACGCCCATCCAACAGCCCATGAACTCCTAAATGCGTATGGATGTAAGTATACTATTGTTGCTCTCAGACTGAATGCAAGACTGTCATTAATAACCTTGGCAGTGTTAAGGATTCTTGTATAGAATTAGTTGCCAGTTGATAAGAGTAAAGAGTCTGAATCATTTGGGTGTAGCTTTGTACCTTGATGTGGGATGAGGTCACCTAGTAGTTAAGGGGTTTGCTCATCATGCTGAGGACCTGGGTTTGATTCCCCGCATGGGCACAATGTGTGAAGCCCATTTTTGGTGTCCCTTGCTGAGATGTGGCTTGAATATTGCTAAAACTAAAACTGCATTGTAAAACTAAACTCACACTGTACCTTGACCTGGTACCTTTTCTACCATGTGCATAGTCTCACCGTATCATAGTGTACAGTATGTCACAATTATTTTATCCTTCGTTTGTGGGGTGATAGGGTAGCCTGATTGTTAAGGCATTAGTTTATCACACCTAAGACCTGGGTTTGATTATGGAATAGTTACAATGTGTAAAACTCATGTCTGCTGTCCCCAAGTGTGATATTGCTGGAGTATTGCCAAGAGTAAAACCAAATTTGCTCACTCATTCATTGGTGAAAGTCAGACACACCATCTGCCTTGTCCAATGCTGATTTTGTTGCTTTATGAAGATACATCATGGCTGCTTCAAATGAACTACAAATTAGCATCAGGTTTTACAACAAGTTTTTGAAGTACAAAAAATGTGTTTTCTTTTCCTCCAGTGATGCGCGGCTACATGACCTCAAATGGCCTCCCTGACTGCCCAAGATCGGCAAGATACATCCTGAAGGATTATGTCCATGTACGTTTTAATTTGATTCCTAGTAATAGTCTGGATCTGCTGTAGGTCAGCAGAAAATTTCTGTAAAATTGTGAAGCATTCATTAGTCATCAATTATCTTCATCACAGTATTAATTAATGATATTGAAAGTTGGGTCTGCTGTACTGATATCAGGGCATTCATGATTTATGTTAAACATGGTGATATATGGGTAAACAAGGCCTGGTCACAAACTGCGCATCTAATAAAAATCTTGAGGATATATTTTCATGGACATTTATCAGTTATCTGCCCCGTATTAGCCCAGATATTGCAGAAGCTGGGGATTTAACAATATTGGAAATAGGTTGTTAATTTGCTGAAAGTGAAATCAACAAATCAACATTATTTTGTGCGGGGACATGAAATATTAATGTAAAACTTTCACTCATCACTCTGAGACCCAGGTTCAATTTTACACTAATGAATAGAGAAGCCTATTTCTCAGTTCCCCTTCTCATGAATCTTTCTAAAAGCAGTGGAAAACCATTTTTGTGTACAAAATGCATTTTACTTGAAGGTTGGGGATGTATACAGGGACAATAGGATGATGTCACTGAAGATGAACTTGTTTGTTAACTTATGTTGTGTTTCTGCAGGGGAAGCTTCTATACTGTCATCCTCCACCAGGTGTTGATGCGGAACACTTCCAAACCACACCCGTACTGCAGAAAGGAGGAGTCCCCCATCCTGGGGGGCAGGAAGAGGAACCGGATCTCTCGCTGAAGGTGACATATGTGACTCTTCTTATCAGGGCCAGTTAGGTAGCCCATTGGTTAAAGTGTTTGCTCATCAGCTCGAATTGGTTCAATTTCCCACGTGGGTACATTGTATGAAACCCATCTCTGGTGTACTTGCGATATTGCTGGAGTGTTGCTAAAAAGAACATACCCACTCTGTCACTCTTATAAACCTTTTGTCAGCCATGGAAATTTGTGATGTGCAGATAGCTTGAGAATACAATATTTTGTGTGGGATAATAGCAATACTCGATGAGTTGTGACATTTGATGGCTGTAATTCAGAACAAGATATGATGGTTCCATTTCTAGTCAAACTGGAACTGAAAGAAGCTGACAGAAAATGTAGACACAATTAACAGTTCACAGGACGTCCTGTAAACCAGATGAGAAATCGTCCCTGAAAATTCTCTTGATTGATCTTGATATCACTGAAACTTTTATGGATGACAGTAGATAAGTTTGTCCATGCAATGTTATCTGAAGGTGAAGTGGCAGTTTCCTGTCTCATCATATTCAGTGAACACTATTTGTGTGTCTCAATTTGTATCCTAGACTTCATTCCCAAACTGTTTCGATGCCTGTAGACTTTGGATGAATTTCACATACCTCCAGCTGCAGGTTTCCAAGTTATCAGAAGTGTGTCTCAATTTGTATCTTAGACTTCATTCCCAAACTGTTTCGATGCCTGTAGACTTTGGATGAATTTCACATACCTCCAGCTGCAGGTTTCCAAGTTATCAGCATTACATTTCTTCTTTTTATATTTTGTCTCTTTTTGGCAAAAGTGTATTTAACCGACAAAACACTCTTTGTCTATAGATCCTAATTGTAATAAATTTTCTTAGATTTTGTAGAATTTCCAGTGCAATCGTATTGGCATAGACCGAAGCTAAAACTTGTAGCTACTATGATAAAATCGTAGAGATTGGCATCTCTGACCAAGGAATATGTTTCTAACTTTTTCAGGCCAAAGCTCCACACACTACATCTCTAGATAGGGAGTTCTTTGCCAAGGTTGGTGTCATTTTTTGTTCCATGAACGTTCAGATTTCATAATTGTGAGATGAAAAACATTTGAATGGACATAGTTTTCTTAATTCTGTCTGGGTATATGGAATAAGCCTTGATAATTAATATTGTTGAGTGGAATATAGTGGCTCTAAGACTTATTGATTGACCCATCAACATTCATAGATGATTTGTGCGCGATAAGGTAGGAAAAAACAAAAACGTACCAGGTATGCACAACAGCAATGGTGTATGGTCTTAGAATCATTTACGGATGTATTTATCTGAAAAAGTATTGCTTATTGTTTATTGACCTGTTTACCTGAGTAGCAATATTGCTGTGCATATATGAAACGAAACACGACATTACTTACACACTGTTAAATTCCATTCAGTACTCTAACTTTTCCCAGTATATTTATACTGAAAAGGCATACATACTCATGTTGAAAATCATCTGGAGCCCTGATATACACACAGCCACCATACAGCTGAAATATTGCTGATTGCAGCATGAGATCACACTCAATCCCCGTCGATGCTTGAAAAGTTTAAACAAAAGGCCATTTGACTGATAGTTATACTACTGAAAATGTCATCCCGAACAAAGGACATTGTTTTTCAATCCACTACACCTTTGAAGACTGAGTTAGATTTAGTCTTCAGCCACCCATGCTTGTTGTCAGGTGTGACTAGTGGATCGGGTGGTCAGACTCACTGACACATGACGTCATTGTATCCCAGATCAATGTTCATGCTGTTGACCACTGGTTTGTCTGGTCCAGACTCAATTGTTTACAGACCGCCATTAAACAAGACAGCCTGTGATTCTGGTATTGAGTCGTGTGTAAGCACTAGTTTTACATTGCTAAAAGGGGTACACATCTGAGACCTGTATTGCTACAGGCTTGACAGGTCATGATCCTATAATCCAATCTTGAGAATATCCCAGATGGAAATGATCTTCAACCACCCATGCCTGTACTAAGAGGGAACTGACTGGTGGTCAGGCTTCCTGACCAGGTTGATGCATGTCCTCATATCCCATATGCTTATGATCACTGAATTATCTGGTTCGAGCTCAGTTATTTACAGACAATCAGGATGTAGATGTAAAATTGGAAGAGCAAAGACAGCAGAAAAATAATTGAACGCATCTCACTCACTCTATCTCAGTGTCAGTCCTGATACCACATAGCTGGAATACTGTTTAGTGCGGCATAAAACTAAACTCATTCACTCACACAGACAGTTATGACTGGCTAACAGGCCTAAATAATTAGTGAGTGATGACATTTTTCAACCAAGTCAGCAAGCCTGATCCCGTTTTGTTGCCTTTTATGGCAAGCATGGGTAGCTGAAGGCCTGTTCTGCACCAGACCAACATGGGTTGCCGAAATATGGAGCTATTTAAAGGTCACATGCAATGTTAAACACAACTTTGCAGATTCTGGTACCTATCGGTATGCACTTACCGAAACAAATCATAAAAAATGCCAATTCAACCTATAAAGTTGAAAAAAAACGTGATGAAAAAAAGCCCGCGAAATCGGAGTTCAAACGTTTCTCTAAATTCCCCCTAGCGCTGGGGGGAAAACTGTTTTCAACAGCTGTGCTGCGCTGCGTCCATAACGTATGCGCAGTGAATAGGTTCACGGAGCTTGAAACAGTATGTATGCCCAGCGTCTGAGGTCGTGAGCAGTAGTCTAATCTTGGTTGTGTACACAAACAAGTAAATAATCTACTCGTTACGTAAAACAGCTTGTTGATTGTGGTAAGCAGTCTCTGTCACAGAGAAAGCTCAGTGTCTGGTTTATTCACACCTATATGTCTGTCTGCCTGTCTGCTAAAGACAACATGCAATACACAGCTTCAATCATGGACCACGTGCAATTTGGACTTAACACCTATCAGACTATACGACATAAAGAAAATAAGTTGATTTATGACTTGTGCACCCGAGTCCCGTGTCTGCCACATTATGTAATTAGGTACGTGTTATACACATGACATGTTTTTATGTCTGTGGGTTGCAAACAAACTACATTCATTTTTTTTCGGATGATTGGATCTGACGGAAACTGGTGCAAACTTGTCATTTTCAAGTCCTGCTTTGTACTTGGACGAATGACAGATTCCAGCCAACGCAGTAGTTTACCATCTCTACTGAGATGATTTTTGATTGGATCGAGCGCAAATTCAGAGAACATGTATTTTCCAAACCCAACATCTCTATATACATTCTTCATGGATAACAACTTCTTTTCGTGTATATGATTTTGTTTGACAACAGTATATGAATCCATACTGAAACGATGCATCAAGTACACAAAAAGAAGTTGTTATCCATAATGAATCTTACTTGTCTTGTGACTCACCATACTTCTAAAATGCCCATCAAACAGATCATCTTTCTGTACACACAATGAACCCTCAGCCTATCCGCAAATGAAACAGCCAATCGGAAGCCGTCGTTACACTTGAGTGCATATCCACCCGCTATGACTGGGTTCGGTCTCCCGAGGGCTTCGGTTCGGGGGACGTAAGCCCAAGTACAAAATATTGCACTTTTGAATCGCGATTGTACGCTTATAATCTTATTTGTTTTTTTAAAAGCAGCAATGTATATTGTATGTCATGAATAAGTGATAAATGTGTTTTAATTATGTTCGATTTTTTGGTTGCATGTGACCTTTAATAAAATAAGATGACTAATGCAAGCTGCCATATTTCCTTTTCAGGCCAAAATGTCAGCCCACTCGAAAGGGACCCATGGAGTGTCGAAGTTCGTCCGATCTGAAGGGCTCCAACATGTTTCTGCTGAGTCATCACAGAGCTCCACCCCTCACAGTAGTCAGACTTCAGTTAATGTGAAACCGTGGAAACGACACAATAACAAAAACAAGAAAGAAAAACTTCGAAGAATACATTCTGATTACGACAAATGAAATTCTTGTCAGATCTTAAACTTGACTTCATGATATCATATTCATGTCTTTCATTTTGAGTATAACACTATTTTACATTACAGAAATGTAAGTGAGTGGTATGAAACATTACATGGTAAGGTGAAGAGAAGTAGGCTCTGATCTTGCAGAACCTACTTAAGAACCATTCACAGTCTATGTGTGATGATGATATTTATGAAGACAAAATCATTGAACCACCCATTATATTTAGGTGGAAAAGGATGACCTCTCACCTCCCCAGAATAAAATGGGTGACCCCTCCTTAAATTTCTCGTGTCCCCCAAGCCATAAATTATGAACAGTCCCTCTGGAGTGGATACTGGTTACTGTTATAGGTGGAAAATTGGTGACTATAAGAATCATTCAGTTGTTAACTGGTTTTTAAAGCAGCAACACTGACAGGGTGAACTTAAACATCTCAATTTGGGACCAGTAAACGGATGGATTAAATTTTCCAAAATTTTTTTAGGGACTGTTCATAGTTCAGGGCTTCAGGGGATGATAATGATGATTTTAAGGAGGGTTCACCCATTTTGTTCAGGGGAGGTAATTGGGATCATCAGTTTGTACATGCAAGAGGGTAGGTGGTGACTACCGGTACATAAATTTTGGCTTGGGGGCTGATGATGACTTAAGTAATGAATGGTCCCCCATTCCTTGCTTGGAAAAATGTGTTGTTTATAATTTTGTTGAAGGTGATGTTGAAAGTGTTAAAAAATAAATGAAATCTAGAAGACATTTAGTATTGTTGTGATGATGTGGTAACAAAGAAAGAAGCAAGAAAGCCAAACAGTGGAAGGAATTTATTTCCTGATTATTTGAGGACAAATTATGCAAACACAACAAAGAGAAGATAAATACATGTAGGCCAAATTATGGGAGCAATTTATTGCAGCCAAGAGATCTGTCAAAGAGCTTGTTTCAAAGACAAAACAGGTTGCAAAAATCTGATAATCCATTTTCACAATTCAGGGGTTTTGAAGTCACGACTCACCAATTTTAAGTACAGTCTACTTCTTTTGAGTAAGTGGATGTTTTCTTCAAAATTAATTATATTTTCTTTAACTTTTGGTATGACACTGTCATATGATAAGAGTTCTGATATGTTTCTGGTGCCATTAAACTTGAACGTCAAAGAAATCCCCAATACTGACATTTTCTGATAACCTGGGTCCTATTCTCAGTGTTGACACATAGTTGATCTTATGGTCAAAATTTGAAATTTCTTCTTAGGAATACAAGGGACAAGATGATTTAGTTGCCAGATGTTGAAGTCACGATCGTCTAGGGTATGTCACAATGGCTTCACAGTGTCTTCACTTACTCCAGATGCTGAGTGACATGGCTGACCGCTCACATCTTCAAGGCCTGACACACACATACCATTAATCTTTGTCATACGTGTCTGTGTCACTTTCACTGTCTGAACTCTCAATTATGCTCGCTTCATCATTATCTACATCTGAATCATCAAGGAGGGTCACCAGTTCTCAGTGATACGGCTCAACATTTGATCATACTAAATAATTTGTTCAATTTCATTCAAGAACTTCCAGTCATGTGTTTCTGGTGCATACTGAACATGAATTGACGTGAGAGCATAGCTGCAAACACTTGATTTAAAGTTTGTTCGTTTGACTATCCAAGCCAGCGAAAGGAGACATTCAACCATGACTGGCAGTTTCCTTTCATTTACTGACTAGATTGTGTACAACTAATCAAGGTGGACTGTCACATAGATTCTGTTGGCTGCAGTACCAAAGGCTCTGATTTTTGTTGTGTCCTGTGTCCGCGATGGTCACTGAAGAACCATAATGTGTGGATCTGGTTTAGAACTGGCTTCCTGCAAAACTGAATCGTTGCAATAGGTGACTAAGCGATCAGATGGTCGGGTTTGCTGACTTGGTTGAATCCCTGAATCATTGAATCCCTGTGGTCTATCCCAGCTGGATTGTCTGTTCCACACTCGATTATAAAATTTCTGTCAGTGTATAATAATGTGGAGTGCTGCTTTGAACAGTGAACCAAACCACGGCTTACATGTCTGACAGATTAAATGTGTTGGGCTGGTTACCAAGGGAGTATGTTACGCTTTAAAGACTAGCAATCCCCACTGAATCATGCACAACAAAAACAGATCTTGATGTCTGATTCTTAGCGTAACTGTCATCAACCTGGCCACTCCTTGTGAGTTGATCACCTCTTGACACATCTCCAACATCCTAGAAGCCAGGATGATTAGGATTTGATGGTCTGTGATCTTCATATTTCCAATCTTCCAAATCCACAGTTCATGAATTAAAATGTGACAGGTTTCCATGTCTCAAACTGAAGAGTATCTGAGTTTGCTTAAGGTTATCGTCTCGCACAATTAAAGAACTCCCCAACCTCATTTCCGACTGATCAAGTCTCGGAACAACAGGATTTTCAAACCTTACGTTAGAACGTCAGTTGGGTTGAGCTGCTTTAAATGTGATTCCATCACAGCTTGTCAGCTTAATGTGAGAAAAAAGCCAACAATGATGCAGGTCACAGACACTGACTGGGACAAAGCCACAGTAGAGGTATATAACCAAACACATAATCAGGGGATGCCAGGATTCAAACTCACTGCCATAGGAACAAAAGGTCTCTGGTGTGCCAAGGGACACAACTGCATAGTAAAAGCTCCCTTATCAGACCGATGATGGCTCTCACATACTGATGTAATCATGACAGAGTTCCTTGTACCTCCTGTTCAGCCTCACACTGTAGTATGCCACATTGTCAGGACATGATCCAAACTCAGCATTTCAGGTTGCGTATAGTTTTGCTTCAATTCATGCAAGGTTTTGCCCTGCTTTGGGACAGAGCTGCAGAGCCCCTGCCCTTCAACAGACAGATGTCTCACATATTTATGTGATCATGTCAGAGTTCACCATCTTGTGCCACATTGTCAGGAGATGGTCCAAACTCAGTATTTGAGACTGTGCAGTTTTGCTGCTTTACCACCTAAAAGGTTTCTGGTCTGCTTCAGGACACAACTGAAGAGGAAACTGCAGGCTCCCACCCTTTAACAGACTGATGATATCTCTCACATACATATTTGATCAGGTGCTTGGCCAAACTAATTTGTGGCTGTGAACAGTTTTGCTGCTTCAACAGCTGAAAGGTGGACATATATAGTCAAATACAGGGTACAACAACAGAAAAAGACCCTGCATTAACTTCAGTGCAGCTGCTTTCTAACTTGCAAGGATGTGCTTAGTACTTCTATTAGTACACACTTTCCCCCTCCTAAAGAACGCAGCTGTGAAAATGTCAACCACTGAAAATGGTGCAGTAGTCAGTAGCCATTCTTTCAACATTTGGGTGTTTCACAGATACTGCACAAAACGTTCCTGGAAGTGTGTGCACACCTTATACACCAGAGTGGACATAAGACATTCAATTCAGTAGATGACGAGTATGGTTTTACATCACATTTAGCAATATCAGCGGACAGGGGACACCAGAAATCAGCTTCACACATTGTACCCACATGGGGAATCAAACCCAGGTCTTCCGTGTGATGAGCTGCTTCTGTAACCATTAGGCTAGCCCACTGCCCCTCAATTCAGTAAAAGAATGTTCTGACAGCAAATCCTCCAGCACCTCACTGGTTTCCACCAGCCAAGAGAACATCGGACAAAAAGATCCAGCAAACAAACTCTGTATCAGTTTTTGGAGGAATGCTCCCCCACCAGCTTCGGTTTCAATATGCACCAGAAAGACAAATTTGGAAGTTATATGATGGATTATCCTACATTTGTGATCAAATGCCAAGCCGCATCATTAAGAACTGATGAGTAACCCTGATGATTCAATTGTAAATAAAGAGAAGTGAGGATTAAAGACAGGTCTTACCAGTTTCTGTTACACTTCCACTGTGTGGAGATTAATGTCATATGCTTGCCCTTCCTTGACGATGCAGCTGGACAGACATGTCACTAAATATCCAGAGAAAATGAAGACACTGAATTCCTTAAATTCCATTTTTGGGCACACAAAAGAAAAATCAGACTTAACAGCAGGCAACATATGTGTAAGTCTGTAAATATTCAATATCATCTGGAACTGCAGTTTGGATAGTGATAATATATTTTAAATCAAAAATAAATTCTCAACAGGCCAGCTTTTCCTAAGCTTTTCCGAGTTGCCTCCCTTGTGTCAACATTTAAACAATGACCCTATTCACAATTTGTGACATATCTTTTGAAAAAGCTTTCACAGAATAGTTGAAAAAGACTATCAATTTCAAACATATTTATGTTTTAGAAAATATAATGTATGCATTGTTTTGTGAATTAAAGGGATTTGAAAAAAGTGTGATTATGATTTCCATACACAGGTGTAACTGCACTGGGGAAAAAACATCAGAACTCTTACTTTGAAGGACACCAAATATTAAAAGGAAAACATTATTAGTTTCTAACAAAACATCCACTTACTTAAAAGAAGTATATTGCACATAAACTGCTGAGTCATGACCTCAGAACCCCAAAATGTGAAAATGGTCTATCAGACTTTTTCAAGACAACCATTGTTTTATGAATCAAGCATGAACTTTTACAGACCTCCTGGGTGAAATAAATCGCTCCCATCTCTTGGACTAATAAAACACTCTCTACTACAGACACTTCGACTTCTGAGATCTAAGTCCAACTAGACCCAAGGTTTGTGATCTTATTTAGGTCCTGAACAAAAATTTGAACAAAAATTTAAAAAAACAAACAAAAAAAACCCCCACCATTTAAATTTACGATACCAAATAAGACTTCCACATGAATGATGAAAAACGAGGTCTTGCGGATCTGTTTACAAATTTCAAAATAAAGAAATTATGTGCATGGTCTAACAATTCCATTAATTTTGAGTGAGTGTGCTTTCATGCCACTTTTAGCAACATTCAAGGACACCAGAAATGGCATTCACACAAGGTACCCATCTGGAGAATCAAACCCATGACAGCTAGGTACCCAACTGCAATTTGTAACACAATGGTGAATGTTTTTCATCCTAAAATGAGTCAAAACATATAACTATGAATCTACTACTTTTAAAAAAAAAGATTCAGAATGAGTAATCAAGTCAATGACTATTCAAAACATACCAATCTCAGACCTAGTCGGACCTAGACCTTGACAAACATTCTCAGTTGCATACTCAGATCTATCACAGAAAGAGTTGGGCTGATGACAACAATCCAATGGAGGTGATGAAACTAAGTGGTGCTGAGCAAAATGTATTTTCTCAATATCTGTCATTCTGCCATGGGACACTGCAAAGCTGATAGTGCTTTGGCTCATGCTGGGGTAAACTAAAGGGAAAAATGTGTACTGCTCTTCAAATTAGCAAAAGTTTCATCGACCTTAACATTAAATTGATGTCTCTGTATCACTGTTGACAAACATTAATACATTAACATAATATATTCACACCAATAAATTAAAATAATTAGCTTTTCAATGCTGTTTCCTCCACTTAGCCATGTTCATGGTGTGGTGGTTCTATCATAAGGAGAAAGATCAAATAAGAATGATGTATTTTTAAATAATAACAAGGTTTTGTACTTACCTTGGTCTACACTGTGCTCACAACTTGTGTTACCTGCCCACCTGGATTTCATGCTTGAAAATTCAAGCCAATTGTGCAGATCAAAGTGCATGATCACTGGATTGTCTGGTCCAGACTTGAATATTTACAGACTGCTGCCATATAGCTAGGATACTGCTGAGGGCAGCATTAAACAACCAACCAGTTAACACCAATCACCTTCCCAACTATGCAGTTTATAATGTTCTAAATGATCGCAGAACATATTAAGGGAATGATTAAGGTGCGCCAGATAATCAGTCAACTGACTGATCTCGCTTGCATCAGTGATCATTGATAGGTTCTGTAGACTAATCAATAATTTCAAAAATAAAATATTAAATTGAAGGTGAGTGAGTGAGTTCAATTTTACGCCACTTTCAGCAGTATTTCAGCAATATCATGACAGGGGACACCAGTAATGGGTAACAGACATTGTATCCAAACTGGGAGATGAACCTTGGTCTTTTCTATGACAAGCAAACACTTTAACCACTAGGATACCACCCCAAGGCAACAAACATTTGTACTACTAACTTTTCCCACAGTAGATACATTCTGGGCTTAAAGTTAACACATGATACATATAGTATAGACCAAGGTAAGATAAAACAAAATATTTTTCTTTTGACATTAGTTGTAAAAAGCCATTACACAAATTTCACTGGCTACATGAGAAATGGAAAAAAATATTCAAAAATTAGAAAATGAAAAAACACTGCAGCAACTCTGGAAATGGAGTATTATTCCTCAGAAGCGTACGGATTTCCCCAAAAATAAAAGAACTGGCCACAGATCAGTAGACACCCATGGTTGTCAGATGTCATGCTAATAATTACACACACATTTCTCACATCATAAACGTCAAACAGTCTCAATAATCATACACACAAATATGACATAGATGAAACAATACACACTAGATTAATATATACATTACGTAACTTTGTTCACAAGATTTTTTTTTAAAGATTCTTTTTTGTTTTAAAATTATCAAAACGGGCAATTATAATTACTTGTGTGTAACTGATACTGACACCTTCTTGGTATTTTCCAAATAATACAGGGTTCGTGCAGAATTTCAAGACCAAAATTTAAGGCTTTTAAAGGCTTTTTCAAGGTTTTTCTTGGCAAAATTAAGGCCAATAAGAAAAGCAGTTATATAACTGAACATAAAGAAAATAATAACAAACACAACTTCTATGCACTGTTATAGTCTGTTTGTCTAGCATGTGTCCCCATGAATTGCTACATATGGGAAAGAGGGTGATTCTCCATGAGAATCATGATCACCCTATCTAGCCATATATAATGTATGGCCACTAGACTGCATCTGACCTGTATCAATGAACTCTGTGAACTTGTTCTAAGTATCCATGGGATATATTTACATTGACCCGACTATGCTTGACATGAAGGGCAACACTTGTGAATATTCACACCGAATGCTGAATTTAATCAATTAATTCTACACGATTGTCAGTGTCTGCTGTGAAGATAAGATAGCCCAGAAGCCCAATCCACAAACTGTTCACAGCACTATGTCATTCATAAGCCTATGAAAAATTATGGAGTTGTGATATGACCAAACGCTACAAACGCTTTGTGGATGGGTACCTGGCATCATGACAAACCAATGTGAGCATTACTTCTGAACCCAGTATTGTGGGAAATGATTTTAAGCACTGGACAAAATGATAAGCTGAACAATACATTTGATGGCTTAGAGCTGCGTGATAGATAACCAGGTTCCAGCCCTGGTCAATAGAACTATCTGGATACATGCTAAGTCAACTGCAACTCCATACAAAATATCTCAATCATGCAGTGTGAAGCAAGAATGGAACCATTTTTAGCCATTTTTGACTAGTCTACTTAAGCCAGTAAGCCTAAAAGCTTATATAAGCATTCATAACTATTCACCTCTACCCATGACCTAGGGATGCCAACCCTATTTTGGTCTTAAGTGTAATACTGGAAGTCAAAATGTGTAATGTAGACCTTGTGTTACAGTCACTTCAATAGAGTGCACGTTCCCACAAAAGGAATATTCTAGACAGAAATACACGTCTACAAACATTTCGAAACTACATTCTTAAAAGATTATTGGTCATCTGATACAAAATACTTTAATTGCTTAAAATTAATTGGAATGAGTGCGATTCTAAGAATGCGATTTCCATCGGTTTAAGGCCATTTCTTAAACAATACATCAGTGTGTTACGAAACACTTACTTCTGAAATTTTATCCAATCATTTTCCTAAAACCAGTAGAAATGCATAATTTTTGTATATTATGTGTAATGGCATAATTAATCAGTCAAAATCATACTAACTATGCCATAACTAAATAATAACTACAACGTAAGGGTAAATAGCATCTCTGCATGACCTGCTATAAGACTTGTACCTTTACCTAACCAAGAATCCTGACAAACCAATAAAATCTAGTAAATTATGTCTAGTAAAATGTGAAATGAGGTAATTATTTCTTCATGATTATCAATTTTCATTATTTCTTAATTACAAATTTACTGATATGCTGTAACGATATAAGAAACTTACAAACAGTGACTTTTGTGTTTTATTATAAATTTCTAGCAGCCATGTTTGGAAATTCAGAATTATCTTTCCTTCAAAATAGTGCCAAATCAAATTCACCTCTGAGTCTGTTTACTTTTTGACAAGGTCCTGACATGAAAATTTCCACAAAATGGGCATGATTTGCCATCCAGCTTGCAGGAATTACACGAGGAATTACAGATGATGAGGTCAACACCAGTGGAACCAGTTTTAGCAAGTATTGACTGGTCTGCTGTCTACTTTAACCAGTAGGCTGAAAGATGTGAAACGCCAACACAATCCAATATAAAACCAGTTTTACACAAGCAGTACTGATACTAAGTTTCTAGACTATGACTGTCGAAGAGGAAATACTTATCTAATTCGAGTAGAATATCTGATTTCAATGAGAGTGCAATAATCAGTTCTGACATACAACATAAAGAAATTTCATCTGTGTGTACATATAAACATCCAATTCTGGGTCATCTCAAAAGGAACCTTTGCCCAAATTTTACAGTATACGGAAAAATGGTGAAAGACATTTTGTGTAGTCTATTAGTGTACAGATAAAACTACAAATAGTTAGAATAAAAGTGATTACCACTATCCATTGAGAACGACCAACACTGTTTGGATCATCCAAAAAACAACCAACTGTTACTATCCAAGTAAGTATTGTTATCCACTGAGAACAACCAATGATATTTAGATTAACCTGGTCCAGGACAACCGTTACTCAATAAGTGATTACCTTTACCCACTAAGAACAACCAACTTCATCTGGATTACCCGTCAAGGACAACCAACTTCATCTGGATTACCCGTCAAGGACAACCAACTTCATCTGGATTACCCGTCAAGGACAACCAACTTCATCTGGATTACCCGTCAAGGACAACCAACTTCATCTCGATTACCCGTCAAGGACAACCAACACTCCAGGTTAGTCATTAGACAGAAAAAAAAAAAACAATGATAAAACTTTGTGCATAGTATGTCAAAAAAAACAACCCATCTGAATAACAATGCTCACCACTGGCCAGTAGTCTTTGGGTGTCGTCATACTTGACAAATTCCTGTGCTTACAAAAACAATTGAATTTAACCTAAAGTTGTCAGTTTGATGGAGTGTATGGCCTTACGCCGCTTTTAGCAATATTCCAGCAATGCCACAGTGGGCACACCTGAAATGGGCTTCACACATTGCACCCATGTGGGAAAGCGAACCTGGGTCTTCGGCATGACGAACAAACACATTAACCACCAGGTTACCCCACCGCCCCATTCAGTTAGAAATAATGTTATAACGTCAAGCAATTTAACACATCCAGTTCAACACAACTGACCAATGATATAAGAGTTTGCAGTGACAGGACTCTGAGTACAACACAACCAAGGGGACATCAAAGTTCCATGTGACTGCTGACTACCAGCAAACATGAACAAGCCACCTGGAAATATCTCTCAGGAATGTTGGCATTGGAGGAAATATATTCACAAAAAGGATGGAAACACGTTCCTACAAATATACACCTAAACAATACAGGAATATAATAACAATGGAGGAATCACAATATGGTGAATATGGTGACACTGTGGCTGTGACTGACTAACATTCAGTCCTTGAATATATATATATAATTTACATGGTAACAAATAAACCCATTTGAACAGAAAATAGTCCCCATGAGTTTGAAGATTCCTGAACCTGGAAAAGTCTAGACTTACTTCAACCTGGGTTTAGAGACTGCAGGGAGGGCTGGGCAGAAGAGAATATAATCCAGTTTAGGGACTGTGAAACTGACAACGGGGATGATACAGCACCTGTATTTTATAGTTTGATAATAATATCCTTTATTTTGCATGTGAATCTCTACCCTAAATAATTCGTGTCTAAAATTCATAAACTTCTGAGATCACAGATGGGATATCATAGTGCAGACACATACATGCTGGAGTACACTGTGAATATCAGGCTATTTATAGCTAACCTAACTAAAGAAATTGTCAAAGCTGACAGACTAAAAATACAGGCGATAACCTGAACACGATTGTCAGAACCTGCTGACAAAGCACAAATAATCGGGAATCACATGACTTTCATTCACCATCAAAATCAAACCACATACATTTTGGCAGATTGTCAGAGGCACAACACAAATCCAACACTTTCTCAATGTATTTTTTTGACAGTCAAATCATATTTCTGTTTCTAGTAACCTTCAAAACAGGAAGCACTATTGTTTTACATTTAGCTTACAAATCTATGAAATAAAAAATGTTTCCTATAATCTGTTTGGTTACTAACTTGAAGAATGAACATGAAATGGGCTGTGAACATGATTCCTATGCGAAAATGATACATCTGGAATGGCAATAGGGCATGGTGAGCGAAAAAGACTCCAGGTTAACAGTTTTGAAAAAATACCTGATAATTAAAATTTGGGAAATTGTAACCAGGTCTTGGGGTATGATAACGGGGTGGGTAAAGACACAAGAAATTATTTAACAGACCTATGGTTGTGTTTTGATTCACATGCTGGTAGCACCTGAAAGCAAACATTCTTTACATCGCTACAGCCCATATAACTCTATTTCATTAAACCTGAGATCCAGTAGGATGCCTACAAAAATGATGTAATGCCTTAAAGAATTAATTATTCAGTTGTCACTGAGTGAGTGACTGGGGTTCTGTTCCAGGAATATCATGGTGGGACACCAGAAACAGGCTTCACACATTGTGGGCAATCGAACCTGTGTCATTGACACTGCACAAGAATTATTGTGCCTATTCAGGGACCAAGTGGATACCTGTTTATGTCCTTACCCAAAAACAAAAAATCTCTATGTCTGTCACTCATGTTGACTCTGTATGATATGAGTGGCATTACTTCAGGAAATTTTGAAAAAGTGAAAGTCTCGACACAATCTTCATCATTCACAACTTCTACAACCACCATCACAAATAATCAGTCTTTACATTCCTGTATTGGAATGACTAAAACCAGCAATGACTAAAAGTAACAGACTTCTCCAACATTTCAAACAAATTGGACAAAACATACTATACGACTGCAGATAAAGAGCTGTCTTTCTTGAGTTACCGTTCGATACAAAGCCATTCATAAATCAATCAGGATGGCCTCTTAAACCTGCAGATGTTTGACTGAAACTACAAAAAAAAAAATTAGCATATCATGAATGACACTTGAGACGCACTGTGACAGCTATTGTCATCCTATCATTGACTAAACTACGACATTGCACATTTGTCAAACCACATCCTTCACAGGAATACAGTTTTCTTCATAAACCATGAATATAAGAAAACACTGGAACACAAAAAACTTACACAATGATGCGAAAAAAAGATCAAGCACATGTGTCCTACATGTCATAGAGACGAATGAGCATATGGATCACAAAAAGTCAAGGACATTTATGTTAACTGTAAGCATAATGACTTGCTGTAAAACCACAGATCAAGTTGTCAACTTTCCAAGAGACATTCCAGATCTCTTGAATTACATGCAACACGTGGGAATTCATTATAATACAGTTACTGGCAAGTATCATATGCTTACACACTACACTGGACAATTCTGAAGAACACAAGAACTCACTGCTTAAACAAATCAATCAATTCCATATCATAGATCTTGCCAAAAGGTGCAAGTATCGGTGAAAGAAAGTTTAAAAAATCATTTGAGTTTTGGGGGAGGAAATTCTGCATGGAGAATGATATTTTATCAGCAACAAATGCAAAAATCAAATACACTTGTTTAATCAAAACAAAGAGATTACACCTCTCTCTCTCTCTCTCTTTTTTTTTTTTAAAAAAAGTGTACTTTTTGTGTGCTATTATTTCATCAGTCTGAAGAAAATAACGTTCGGGGAATTTTCAAAGACACTTTCCATTTTGGAATGGTAATACATGTATCTCAGTTTCCACATACTTGTACTTGTGCAACGACAACTTTATCAATGAATACAAAGATTACTATTGCATTTCAAAACACCACTCTGATTTGTCCTTCAGAATTTATGTGCACTTTCCAGAAAACATTATTTAGAAACTATGTTTCTTCCCTTTTATTCACATTATTCTTTTCATTTTATAAATTCCAGGTTCATCATGTGAATCACAATGCATCAGTTTGTTCAGAGTTTTGAAACAATATCAACAATATGTCCATTTATATATTGCCTAACTCCAAACTGCGTATGCTCATAATGCTGACAATGGCACAGGTCATTATCACTCTGGCTAGTTATTCTCAAAGCGTTCGTAGTGCTACAAACTTCTTAAGCCCATTCTTCACACAATGGCTACGATCAAAGTTAAGAATTCTTAGGGCTACAAACTTTTTGAGAATAAGGACACTAGATAACCCAGGAAGATTATAGTCTTTTGATTTATCCCACCAGGTACCCATAGACTTACGACAGGGCCCAGGATGATTTTGGCAAAATGTCACAAGAATGAACACAGTTATGAGTTATATAGTCAACCGGAGCAAAGACACAGGCTTGGCATGAGCTTATGGTGACTGCCTTCAACAACATATGGTACTGAGGTGTGTTCTGGGGAGGTGTTAACAGAGGCTGAAAACTTTGTTCCATGTCATTTCCAGTCTAAAATTTCATGAGTTACATCAGTGCAGCTGCAGCATTAATATTTGGCACATAAATACAATTAAATTTTAACCCTAATCTACTGTATAAACTTTCTACTATGTCCTAAATGGGAGAATAAGTTTTAAGGAAATATGAAAATGGAAAACAAAAATTATTGTCAAATGAGCAATGAACAAATGATAAATCTTGCTCACGTCAATAAATATAATACCCAAACACTTAACAAATATCATGAACACATTTCAGGCCAATAATCTAGTCGGATCTTAACAGCTGAACCATCAAATATACGATCCATCCACATGGCCAGTCCACTGAGGTATTTCCTACTGAAATCTGCATTGTCCTTTTCCTGGTCCGAATCAGAGTCATCGTCAAGGAAACCGATGGCCCGCGAGAGATTATTATGCTCCTTCATCCACTGCCGTGCCTTCTTTGGGTGGAAGATGTAGTAGTATTTGCGGTACCCATTGATGGCGAGGACGGTGCCGACACAGCTGTTGATGTTGATGTTGTTGAGCTTGACCTTGAAGTTGAGGCTGAGCTCCAGGAGGTGCTGGTACCAACTGATGTAGTACTCCAGCTGAAGATAGGCGAAGGTCAGGGCACTGTACCTGAAAGTCACAAAGAATGAGCGAGTGAATCAGTGAGTTTAGCTTATGCTGCTTTTAGCAATATCACCAGAAACAGGCTTCAAACACTGAATCCAAGTGGGAACTGAACCAAGGTCTTCAGCGTGACAAGTAGAGGTGTGACAATATAGAAACTTTACGATAGGATACATATTGCGATATCTTCAAACGATACGATTCGATTAGATGCACTTCACATTATGCTACTTTTAGTTATTTTCTTCAAAAACATATATTTATATATCAAGTAATAGAGTAAATTTTCACATAAACAGCAATTTCTAGTGAAAATTAACAACTTTATGGTCAACGATACATATCACAATACGTAACAAGAGTCGTCAGTAGATGACATATCCCTCCCCCCGCGGGCCCCACATATTTAAAAGGACAAATCATCTGACAGTTACTTGAAATTTTCTTAGATTAAGCTTGAATCATTTCCATGGAAGTCATGAAAAATATAAATGCCATATATCTGTAAACAGCAAAAGGGACCACTTCAAGATCTGTCTCATATATCTGCCAAGATCTGTTGAAAGATATGAAATGGTTTTCTCCGGAAACGAAGCCTATCCCTCCATTTTCAGACTAAGTCAGAATTGTTTCCGTGGAAATCAGGAAAACTGAAAATGCCAAAATATTGTAAATAGCAAAAAGCACCACTTTGTGGCCTGCCTCAAAATATCTGCCAAGTTTTGCTTTAAGATATTGAATAGTTTTTGAGTTGTGCTCCACAAATGAAGCCCATCCTTCCATTTTGATAATAAGTCAGAATCGTTTCCATGGAAACTTGGAAAATGAGAAATCACAAAAATCTGTAAATAGCAAAAGGCACCATTTTAGCTTCTGATTGGTATATCTACCAAGTTTTGCAGAAAAACAAAGCCCATCCCTCCATTTTGAGACTAAGTCCGAAACGTTTCCATTCAAACCAAGAAAATAATAAAGCACAAAAACCTCTAAGTACCAAAAGGCACCACTTTGCGGTCTGACACACATATCTACCAAGTTTTGCAGGAAAATATTGAACGGTTTTTGAGTTCTGCTCCGCAAACAAAGCCCATCCCAAACTTTTTGAGACGAAGTCCGAAACGTTTTCATTCAAACCAAGAAAATAATAAATCACAAAAACCTGTAAATAGCAAAAGGCACCACTTTAGGTTCTGATTGATATATCTACCAAGTTTTGCAGAGAAAAATTGAACGGTTTTTTAGTTCTGCCCCGGAAACAAAGCCCACTCCACCATTAGACTAACACCAAAATGTTCCATGGAAAAACAAAAAAAATAAAAATGTCAAAGCTCTGTAAATAGCAAAAGGCATAACTATAGGTTGAGATTATTACATCTATCAAGTTTGGTCTAAAAATATTGAACGGTTTCTGAGTTATGCTTCGGAAACAAAATGATTACGGATGGACGGATGAGGCGTTGACTATATCACCCCTCATTACATGCCGCGGGGATAATTATCACTCTAGTGACAAGTGAATGCTTCAACCACTTGGCTATTATGGGTGACTATTGAGGGGAAAACAACTATTGCAATAGCAATAGTCTATTGTGACCAACAACTGCAATACTACTCAAGTATCAAGAATCAGTTAACACACAAACTCAAAAATGCTGCAAGTCTGCACCCAAACATCCTGTATTTTGGGCTATGCATATTTCAGCAGATGTCAGTTACTAAACTCTTGACAGTCACACATACTATCAATGCATCAATAGTTTTTCGTTTCTACCTTCGATTAATTGCTGCCGGAGACTAAACAATTGCAAGCCATAGATTAAAGTAAAACATGGTTGTGTTTTAGATGGTGACTTAAAATTAGAAACTTCACAAATTCCAAGACTGCAATCAAACATTCACTGTACTTGAAAGTCACAAGGAATGAGTAAAGCACAGGCTGACATGTTGCAAGCTGTGACTTAAAATTAAAAGAAAGTTCACCAAATTCCCAGTTTTCAATCAATTAGTTTCTAATTCATGCTAATGGAATTTGCATAACAATACCACAGGCGATCAGATGTGCTACAGAATCCTGGCACTATAGAGGAACATAATTCTCTGTTATTCTGTTAAATGGCTTGTCTGATCCTTGAAGCTGGCTATAAGAACAACTTACCTTGAATATGGCTGCATGATTTGGGCAAAGCGGGTCAATATTTGCTCCTTGGACGTCTCGTGAACGAAGATGACAATGGTAAGACCTGTGTCTGCCTCAGCAACAAGATTCTTGTAGGTCTCGAACCTCAGCTCGTACAGATGGATTGTTTGGTTGTCAGCCGAGCTGCAATAATACAGATCACTTAATCAATAACAGAGATCACTTAATTGAATGGATCATCCACATCACAGGTTGAGAGTGGTGTTCAGTTGGCAATGCATCAGCAACAATGTGTTCTGTCATATGTTCCTCCCATACAGATGAGACAAAATATGGTTTAACTTAGGAATACTGTACTTAAAGGTCACAAGCAACCAAAAAATAAAACATAATTAAAACATGATTATCACTTATTCATGACATATGATATAACATTGCCACTTGTAAAAAAACAAATAAACAAAATTATAAGCGTAAATCGTGATTCAAAAGTGCAATATTTTGTACTTGGGCTTACTTCCCACGAAATGATGCCCTCGAGAGATTGAACCCAGTTATAGCGGGTGGACGTGCATGCAAGTGTAACTACGACTTCTGATTGGCTGGTTCATTTGCCGATATGCCGAGGGCTTATTGTGTGTACAGAAAGATGATCTGTTTGATGGGCATTTTAGAAGTATGGTGAGTCACAAGAAAGTAAGATTTTTTATGGGTAACAACTGCTTTCATTGTACTTGATGCGTCGCTTAAGTATGGACTTGAAACTGACAAGAATTTGCACCAGTTTCTATCAGATCCAGTCACCCGAGAAAAATTGATGTAAATTGTTTGCAACCCACAGACATTAAAGCATGTCATGTGTACAAGTATCACACCTGCCTAATTACATAATGTGGCAGAGACAGGACTCGGGTGCATGAGTCATAAATCAATTTACTTTGTTCATGGCGTATAGCCTGATAGGTGTTAAGTTCAAATTGCATGTGGTCTGTGATTGAAGTTGTGTATTGCATATTGTCTATAGCAGACAGACTGGCAGAGATATAGGTGTCAATAAACAAACCAGACATTGAGCTTTCTCTGTGACAGAGGCTACTTACCACAATCAACAGGGTTTTTTATGTAATGAGTAGATTATTTACTTGTTTGTGTACACAACCATGGTTAGACTACTGCTCACTACCTCATACTCCGGGTATGCATATTGTTGCATGCTCCTTGAACCTATTCACTGCCCATGCGTTATGGGCGCAGCGCAGCACAGCTGTTGAAACCACTTTTTCCCCCAACGCTGGGGGAAATTTAGTGAATCGTTTGAACTCTGCTTTCGCAGGCTTTTTTTCCCATCGCGTTTTTTTCAACTTTATAGATTGAACTGGCATTTTTGATGATTTGTTTTTTTCAGTGCATACTGAAAGGTATCAGAATCTGCAAAGTTGTGTGTTGCATGTGACCTTTAAGAATGCTTTACTCATATGACGATGTGCATGCTTGTCTATGTGTGACTGCTCGACTTAAGCTGGTTTTACTGTGCAAGCTCAATGAGGTACCATGACACAGTTTAGCATGAATACCCTACTCAATCACTTTATACTGACTCCTATAGCCAGCTAGTGCTTGATGTACCCATTAATGCCGAGCATCAGGCAGGGATCAACAAGTACCATATTTTAACATCACTTGTTATGAAGCCGTTGGGGATCGTACCTACGACTTTCCACTCTAAGGGTGAATGCTCTAACCACTACACCAAGGACACATACACTTTAAATTTTTAAGTCACAAACTCATGGCTGTCTTGAAGTGAAAGCTCGATCTCTGCATATTTGCAAAATTCAAGATAAATCATTGCAGATGATACTAGATATGTGCCCCTATGGGAAAACATTTTGCACCCACCAATGCATAAAATCTTTTCAAACATGTATAGTTGTACACTTGTATTCCAACTACTTCACAAACACCTGGAAAATGTCAAGAAGCAACAGGGTTGTTTCCCCTTAAGAATATTGAATGCTTTTCTTCCATTGTGAATGAACAAAGCTGTTGTCCCATAAAAACTGTACTACCTTTATTTTAGCACAAAACTAACACAGTTATCTCCCCAATGAAGCTGTGCTGCCTACATTTCAGTGTAGAAGAAACAAAGTTGTCTCCCCATTGATGCTGTATTTAAGTACAGAACCAACAGACATGTCTCCCGAAAGACACTGTGATGATATTTCAGTTTGAAGAAAGCATATACATTGTACAAACATTGATACCACATAAGCAAATTTCATAACATTCAACCGGAGACGGTCTCCCATCCAACAGTGTCTTCCACCCAAACAAAAATGTACATGCACTACATCCAGCCTGCCATTAGTGAACGTTTGCTATTTGATTTCTACATAAATCAGACCTAGTAACTTTTCGGCCACCTTCACTTTGATGTTGTAACCATATCCCAATACATCACAAAAAATAAATGCAATCTGCAACTTTGAATTTTACTTAAAAATCAGTTTTTTGGACATCATCCACTAACTGTTGGGTAAATAAACTGAAAATTACATGTATCGTAAATCCAGGCAGTTTAGACACATTACTAAACAACTATTCACTGCATTTTGCATAATTTATCGTAAGTCTTAATTCAAATGTCACACTTTACTGGGAAAATTGAATTTACAAGAAATAAATGCACACTGTGATGAGCATTATCTATTTTATTTTTTTTTCATCATGACAAACTCACAAATGCTTTTTCTAAAACACTGTCAATGAACAGAGAATATTGTTTTGAGAGAGATTGTTTTGGAACACAAACATAGTTAAGGTCAAAGTGAATTTTAAGCCATAGTGCAGAGTTCTTATAAAATAATCTCACATGTATGGTGTTTACGTTTAACCTATAAAATCAATTGTATAATTCAACAATATCTTCCTTTCACAAACCCCTGAATTCTGGATATAGTTCAAAATAAGTTGACAAATGGTCATCAGTATCAAGTGTCTCAGTGAAATCAAACAAAATATATTAGATGTCGTACTAGGAAAGTACCACTTGTTTAAAATGTAAACAAAGCCAATCTCAGGCGTCACGCTGAGTATCCGTTAACTTCCATTTTTACATACACATGCTCCTTAGTATTAGACCATACATGTGAAAGGTATCGCAGCAACTTAAATAAATAAAATAGGAGTATTCCACTGACTTCCTAGATTCATCACAACATATTGTGATCTCTGAAAGTTTGATGCAAGCTCACGCACACCGATTATGGTATTTTCCCTCATTTCTGAGTATTTCCCATATTCACAAGGGAATAAAAATGAAAATAACAACCAGCAGATCTTCATTACGATTCAGACTACTTATATGTCATTTTTATGCACATACTTTGCATGAAACAAGGAAAGTTTCCTTCGAAGAATCTGACATACTTGTGTTAGTGAACACATCATTTTAGAAGTCACTCTCCAATAGTGATGTCATACGTATGTCAACATTGTTATACATATTTGGTATTTTCACTGAGGTGAGGTTATGAATGGAAATACACAGTCAATATGTCTTGCAGCTTACATTTTAAGATCTTATGCTTCATTTGTGTTGTCACAAAATTTGTTCATTAATTTTGGTATTACTATTTTTTGATTTGGGACTAGACAGGTGCCCAGTCTAAAATCATAATCAAAGGACGGTAACTCTGACCTGTTTAGTTTGGCTAGCAAAGGCCTCATGATGGCATAACATTTCACCACTTACAGTGTGGGTTACACTTTCATTGTCAGAAAAACAAGTGTGTATTTTCAAATACTGATATTTACTGACTAAAATATTTCTCTTTGTTTCATGTTTGAACAAATGTGATTTTTTCATGTACACTTCCCCTTCAATTAAAAAACCAACAGAGTTGTTTGCTCACCTGGAAGGAGGACGCATGTTCCTTCTCTTGGATTCCATCTGACGCTTGACCTTGTTGTGTTCTTCAGTGGCAATCCTCTGCATAAAGTAGCCAGCCAGGATGACGAACATGACAGCAAATATGACAGTCAACAGTGTCATCCCATCATAGCTGAAAGTAAAAGCAATGTTAATTGTTGCACACAGTCTGCAATACTCATACATCTGTAACTTTCTAATGTTTCCAAGGTATCATTCTCTCCATTCATTGGCACACACTCGGACAGAGGTTGCAAGGTTTTATGTGGTTATCATAACTCTAACCGAAAACTCAATAGCTTAATTTGCATAGGTTCCTAACCAAACCAGCCATCTCACCATCCATCTCCACCCAAGCCTTTGCTAACACTTAGTTTAAGCATATGGCTAGCCCAAAGCTCCCCATTGTTGAATCTTAAGTCTAAAGAAGGTTATGGGATTGCACCATGACATATACCAGAGGGAAGCCAGTGACCAGCCAGAGACAAGCTGCAGACAAGCCTGACACAAGCTGAAGACAAGCCAGACACAAGCTGCAGACAAGCCTGACACAAGCTGAAGACAAGCCAGACACAAGCTGCAGACAAGCCAGCAGTACAAAGGAACTTATGAACATCCACCAGGGATATTTGAGATTTCTATTGTTTTGGCATTACAGAGGCCATACAACCAGGGATATTTGACAAATGTTAGCAGAACTTACCTAAATGCAAAGAAGAAGAGGCGGTCGGCCCAGTCGAAGAGCTTGTAAAATATCCGAGTCAGCAAACCCTGAAATCATGATGGATGTAAAGGTTATCACATCTAAATATCATCGTTTGTGACCTATTAACAATGAGCCCTGATTACATATAATCCATCCACACTTATGCTACTGCAGAGCAAACACGTAAGACAAAATCATTTTGCCTGTCCAACTCCTCCATGAATACGAAATGGTCATACCCTTTTGGCAGGGAACATTTCATGTCTCGATTAGGTAGATAAGATCTGCACATAATCCCCTTCAGGTAGACAAGAGCCACTCTCAAATCTACACACAGTCCAGATCTGCACATAAACCCCTTCAGGTTGACAAGAGCCTCTCTTAATTCTACACAAAGTCCAGATCTGCACGTTAACCCCTTCAGGTAGATAACAGCCTCTCTCAAATCTACACAAAAAAACAGATCTGCACATAAACCCCTTCAGGTTGACAAGAGCCTCTCTCAAATCTACACACAGTCCATATCTGCACGTTAACCCCTTCAGGTAGACAACAGCCTCTATCAAATCTACACGAAGTCTAGATCTGCACATAAACCCCTTCAGGTAGACAAGAGCCTCTCTCAAATCTACACAAAAACCAGATCTGCACATAAATCCCTTCAGGTAGACAAAAGCCTCTCTCAAATCTACACACAGTCCAGCCTCTCTCAAATCTACACACAGTCCTGATCTGCACATAAACCCCTTCAGGTAGATAACAGCCTCTCTCAAATCTACACACAGTCCTGATCTGCATGTTAACCCCTTCAGGTAGACAACAGCCTCTATCAAATCTACACATAGTCCAGATCTGCACATAAATCCCTTCAGGTAGACAACAGCCTCTCTCAAATCTACACACAGTCCTGATCTGCACATAAACCCCTTCAGGTAGATAACAGCCTCTCTCAAATCTACACACAGTCCATATCTGCATGTTAACCCCTTCAGGTAGACAACAGCCTCTATCAAATCTACACATAGTCCAGATCTGCACATAAATCCCTTCAGGTAGACAAGAGCCTCTCTCAAATCTACACATAGTCCAGATCTGCACATAAACCCCTTCAGGTAGACAAGAGCCTCTATCAAATCTTCACGCAGTCCAGATCTGCATGTTAACCCCTTCAGGTAGACAACAGATGCTATCAAACCTACACACAGTCAAGATCTGCTCATAAACCATTTCAGGTTGACAACAGACCAAATCTACATATAGACTGCTTGAGGTGGATTGTAACAAATGCAGTCTATTGCCCAGTTTCACAAAATGAACGTAGTGCTACAACTTTCATAAGCTTATGTTAAAGTATGGGATTTGCGACAGTCTTAACACTACAACTGCTTTAAGGAATGGGGCCAAAAGCCTGCTTCACAAAATAATTGGAGTGCCAAGACTGTCGTAAGTCTATGATAAAGCATGGAAGGTACAAAAACTTTCGCGCTACAACTGCTTTGAGAAATCAGGCCCACATCTAAGCAAACCCTGTTGCATCTCTCATTCTTTACCACATGTCCTATGCTATCAGTGCTACCCATCACACTATGCACAATATGAACTGATGCCTTTTGAACACACAAATTAACAAAGGATTACGTACAAGAAAAGACAGAACAGTTCCCTACATTCACTGCTGTATTGTACTACAGTAAAGATAGATGTCCTCACCAGTGCATGTTCGTTGTAGAGCTCTGTAAAGATGGCCTTGTAGGGCAGAAGTCTGTCCGAGTTGACGAGGGCATTGAGTCGTGCCTCTAACTGTTCTCTTGATGCCCCTACATGGTCACTGCTGATACTCCAGCCGGACTCCAGGAACTCATAGTTCAACTTCAGACTGTCCATTCTCCATATTATGGCCACCTGAGGAGAAGATACAAACATGTACCACGAAATAGATACCTGTACTTTAAAAAGCAGTTTTCTCCCTCGAAATAGCCACCTGTACTAAAGAAGCAGTATTCACTCACGAAATAGCCACCTGTACTGAAAAAGCAGTATTCACCCACGAAATAGCCACCTGTACTAAAAAAGCAGTATTCACCCACGAAATAGCCACCTGTACTGAAAAAGCAGTATTCACCCACGAAATAGCCACCTGTACTAAAAAAGCAGTATTCACCCACGAAATAGCCACCTGTACTAAAAAAGCAGTATTCACCAACGAAATAGCCACCTGTACTAAAAAAGCAGTATTCACCCACGAAATAGCCACCTGTACTAAAAAAGCAGTATTCACCCACGAAATAGCCACCTGTACTAAAAAAGCAGTATTCACCAACGAAATAGCCACCTGTACTAAAAAAACAGTATTCACCCATGAAATAGCCACCTGTACTAAAAAAGCACTGTTCTCCCACAAAATGTCCATCTGCATTATGAAAAGCATAAGTTAAAAATAACATCGCAAATGATCAACGCAGAATGTGATATCATAGCAATGTAGTGCATCAGATGACCACAAAGGATGTTTTCAAGATTGGACAATTTTCATATCTGCAACATAAAAGGACAAGAGACATGGTCAAAGGACAGTTTATTGCTTGACTCTTAATTTAAAACAAGAAGACAAACCCATCAATATCCCCTGCAATAGTAAATAATCTTCATGAATATGTCTACTAGTTATGATGATATCAAATGTTTTGGTGTGTACATGGCGAAGCGGAAGGAGGGTATTGAAGGATTTTTATGTTCTGCTCAAGAAAGAGGTACTAACACAAATACAGTAAAAGCTAAGTTTGTTGTCATAGAAACACCAAGAATATTTAATTCAGAATTCCCAAACTACCAAGAGGTATCAGTACTCCCTCAGGCTGAATGTGCGTGGACACATACAACATATTTTAATACACCACAAAGAGACCAGGTTCACTGGTGATGGAAAAACAGACTGTAAACAAACTACTGACATAAGGTTCTATGTAGAGTGCTCATGTCACAAATCCATTCAAGCTAACAAACATTGGGCATGAAGAGCCCTTACATGGGTGGTCATGTATGGCAGCTTGACTCCTGAGAGTTTCTAAGACTTCAGTCTTGCCCCACAACGAAGCACATGTGATACATTTGGTCTTGCATTAAGCAAATGAGTTTGTTCAAAACTGTCTCTGTTCACAATGCCGATAATCTGTACATGGTGAAATAAGATGAGACTATTAACCTTCTAAAGCCTAACAGGCCAAATAGACAGTTTCGGTTATCCGGGGTAATAATGACGATCAGACTGTGCAGGATATCTGGCCTGGAAAAGGTGTGATATAAATGTTCTCATATTCATTGTGCACTACCTCCACTGTACTCTCCTTCCTGGTGACGTTGCCCTTGGTGAGAGTGCTGATAAACTTGTGCTGCGTGTCCTCGTAAATGTACACAAACTTCACCTTGTCCTCAGAGAACTTCTTTGATTGTGCAAAGTTCCTGAAGGACATCCTATGTGGGTCATGGTCAACGGACTGTTTAGTAACCAAGACAACACAAAATCTGAAAACAGGAATAGTTTCTTGAGCTGATACAAATCAATAAGTTGATTATCCTCTTCGTTTATAAAGACTGAATTAGCTTTGCGTACAAGTTAAACCAAATATGATTCTGCAATCCAAATCATGGATAACAAAGTGATTAGGGTGAGACATTCAGAGTGAGTGAGTTTAGTTTTACTTCGCATTCAACAATATTTCACCTATATGGCAGTGGTCTGCAAATAATAGAGCCTAGTCAAGACAATGCAGTGATCAACAGAATGAGCACTGATCTGAGCAACTGGAATACGATGCCATATATCAACCGAATCAGAGAGCCTGGCCACCAAATCTTGTTAATCGAATGGGTTACTGAAGATCAAATATAACCAGTGCCCTTATTCTCGAAGTGTTCGTAGCCCTAAGAATTCTTAACTTTGATCGTAGGCAATGTGTTAAGAATGAAGTTAATAGCGCTAGGAACGTTTTGAGAATAGCTAGCCAGGTCTTCACAAGTTTAGATATTCTGAGGTCCAGTGTGTGAGAATTGTTAAAATCTAAATATTTTAGATATTTAAATACTTACCTTACCATAGGTCTTATGCATATTACCTCTAGCTTCGCTAAACGAGATCAGACAGTCGTTGATTCGCCATCCCCTCGATGGCTACCTCATGTAATCTACGAATGTAGTCACGGAAGTGACGTGATCTCTCCACTCGCGCGAGAGCGCAGAATCCAAAATTCACTTTTACCGTCAACCGGAAGGTCCGAAGAGTCCAAAGTGGGGAGGAGCATCCAGCGTTGGGAGGGAGTCACCGCCCTATGGTAAGGTAAGTATTTAAATATCTAAAATATTTAGATTTTAACAAATTTTTAACTTACCTTACCATAGGTCTTATGCATATGGCTTCGACAGATGGATGGTGGTGTGGACTCCAGAGGACCATCCCTCAGCAAACCGTGCACATGCATCAGGAGAACTCGGGAAAGCCAATGTCAACGGTCTCAGGATAATACCTGGAACAGGACAAAGAGCAACCCAATAGAACTCCAAAGAAAAACCGACGCACCCTGGGGGTGAGGTTAATCTTAAGACCAAAGGTAAGTAGAAGTGTAGTTACCTAATGGGCGGATGGTCGGGTAAGTTGCTGAGCAACCACCAATGGACCAAATGACTGTAATCCCTCCACGTCTTCAACTGCCAAGTCCCTCAAGTAGTGGGATGCGAAGACAGTTGATGACCTCCAGAAACAGCCCTCCATGATCTGCGGTACTGTGCAGTTCCGATGGAGGGCCATCGTAGACGCCAAGGCCCTGATCTCGTGCGGGTTACTTGCTACCGGATGAGGCAGGTGCTTGTCGTCATAGGCCGCCAGGATAGTCGATCTGAGCCAGAGGGCAATAGTATTTCTGTTTACTTCACCTTTGCAGGACACGGCAAAGGGAATGAATAACCTTTTGCGGGATCGTCTCCTAGAGGCTGACCTTTTAATATAGCATCTGAGAGCCCTGACTGGACATAGCAGCTCCTCCTCCAAGTCATGATGACCCAAGATCGTAGACAAAGGAGGGATGGAGAATAACCTGTTAGGCTGCCCGGGAAGCTGGTTCTTAGCCACAAAATCCCAAAGCAAACCCAAATGAGCACGTCCGTGTCTTGACTGTTCAAATCGGATCTGAGTAACGTCAAGAGCATGGATCTCGCTGACTCTAGCCGCTGTTGCCAATGATAGTAAGAAAACCGTCTTCTTGGAAAGATGTTCAAAGGAGGCTTCTTCTAATGGCTCGTACGGCGGCCCTCTGAGATGTTGAAGGACAACATTAAGATCCCAAGCTGGAGGACGAAACTTGGTCTTCTGGTCTTCCAGCTTGAAAGCTTTGAGAAGCGCAATAAGTTCCGGTATCTTGGAGATCTGTGAATCTGACTTGATAGCAAGGACAGAATTCAAAGCTGACAAATAGGTGCCTAAGGTACTGCCTTTGAGATGTCTAGAGTTCCGTAGGTAGAGAAGGAACTGTGCCACAAACTGAGGAGATGCTGCCATGGGATCTTGAGATCTTCGTGCGCAAAAATTCTCAAAAGAGCGCCATTTGTCGTCATATAAAGAACGGGTAGAAACTCTATGCGCGCGAGCTATAACGTTCGCCACGTGCGCAGAGTAGCCCTTAGCCTTTAATGCTCTCTGCAGATGACCCATGCGTGAAGATGGAATCGCCGTGGATCCGGATGCAGCTGTCGACTGTGTGGATGTCGAAGCAGATGCAACCACTCTGGAAGTTTGTAAGGGTCTCCGCTGGCGAGCCGTCGAAGATCGGGAAACCACGATCTGGCTGGCCACCAAGGTGCGACCAAAAGCAGTCGGAGGTTCTGCGTCAGTCTGATCTTGGCGATTACATCCGAGAGAAGAATTGGAGGAGGGAACGCATATGCGTCCAGTCCTTCCCATGATAGAGACATCGCGTCGACTGCCCACGCCTGTGGATCCGGCACGGGAGATACGTACGTTGGTAACTGGTGATTGAAACTGGTGGCAAAAAGATCTACCAGTGGTCTCCCGAGTTGCCAGCAAATCTGGCGAAATGCGTCCGGATGAAGCATCCACTCCGTCGGGGATGGTTTGCCGGGGCGCGACAGGGCGTCTGCCAGAATGTTTTTGCAGCCGGGAATGTGACGAGCCGCGATCACGATGCCGTTGCTGTCTACCAGATCCGCTAACAGGAACATCTGGTCCAGAAGTTGTTTGGACCTGGTTGTACCCTGATTGTGAATCACCCACACGACCGTGGAATTGTCGGACGCTACCAGGAGTCTGGAGTCTGTTAGGACCGGTAGCCAGTGGCGAACCGCTAGGATGACTGCTTGCATCTCCAGGCTGTTGATATGCCACTCCTTTTCGGCGTCTGACCACAGCCCTGAGGTTGTCTGGCCGTTCAAATGAGCACCACATCCCAAGAGGGATGCGTCTACAAACAATTCGTGGTCGTGGTTGAAGTTTGTCAAACAAACACCGGCGCAGACGTTCCACTCTACCGTCCACCACCTGAGGTACTGATGCAGGTGCGGGGGTAGAAGAAATGACGACTGGAGGTCGTTCTCTCGAATGAATGGTAATAGGAACCTCTGTAGTGGGCGCAGCATAAGCCGTCCTCTGAGGGTGAGGTCCTGCGCCGACGTCAACAAGCCCAACAGAGACTGCCATTCTCTGAGGGTGAGAGGTAGGGACAGAGCTCGATCCGTAAAGGCGAGAATCTTCTGCCATCGATCGGGAGGGACCCTGACTAGATTGAGCCGAGTCAGGAACAACCCCCCAATGAATGTTAACTCCTGCGTTGGTTTCAGTTGCGACTTCTCGAAATTGATAATCCATCCCAACTGTTGAAGTAGGCGTGTGGAGAAGTCCAGTTGTTTGCGTAGCAACTGAGGATTGCAGTGATTTAGAAAACAATCGTCGATGTAAGGATCGAAGTCTATCCCCCGGAGGTGCAGAAACCGGGTGACAGGCAGTGTGACCCGAGTGAAAAGCCACGGGGCCGTAGAAATTCCAAACGGCAGCACTCGCCACTGGTAGTGTACTCCGTTGAATATGAAACGCAGGAACTTCCTGTGACATGGGAATACAGGAACGTGCAGGTAAGCATCCTGTAAATCTAGGCTGGCCATCCAAGCTCCGGGTGACAATTTGGCTCGGATCTGATCCAGTGATGTCATTCGGAAATGCGGGGGCTCGGCTAAATACAGGTTGTTGAAAGTCGCCATGTTGTGAATCATCCGCATTTTGGTGGAACCTTTCTTGGGTATCAGGAAGATGGGTGAATAGAACCCCGGGGAGAGATGGGGTTCTGACACTATCTCTATAGCATGTTTTGTTAATAAAATGTTGATGTTTTCTAGGATAAGTACCTGTTGATCTATTGAGTACCCTCGTGACAGGGGAGTGGTAGTCAACGGCGGAGCTCTGGCTAGTGGTAGCTTGTAGCCGGCTCTCAGGATCTTGCAAACAAACGGGTCTTCCAGGAATGTCCAGTTGGCCCAGAAGATCCCTAGTCTCCCACCTACAGGGGTCGGATGAACTGGTACGACTGGGGGTGGGAGGTCCCAGTCGTAGTAGTCCATGGCTTCAGCGGCCGGAGTAGGGACGCTTGCCCCTACCTCGACCGGACGTAGCTGGGGCATCCCTGCCACGTTCTTGAGGCTTGCGCTGGACATCTGAGTCTTTGGTACGACCTCGTCCCCTCCCAAACGAGGAACGGATCGACTCTCTCCTGGGTACATATCTTTTCTTGGCATTACCCCTGGCTCGGCCACGAAATGCAGAGCCCAAGGCCTCGAAAGTTGACAGCGCCACTTCCGTGTTAGTAAGTTCGGCATGTTGTTTATACACCGACGGTATCTTTTCATCAAAGAGGAACTTAGACGTAAATGGTGCACGAAGAAGTTGACGTTTAAATTCCTCTTGCCAAGAACAAGCATCTAAAAATCCAGATCGGCGCATAGTAGTAGTCATGGCTAGCGCCGCACGTAAGTGTCCAAGTAGGTCATGGAGTACTCTGCCTTGCCAAGCAAAAATGGTAGTTAAATGATCCACCCTCGAGGCATTATCCTCTGACAAATCCAAGGCTGCAGCGGAGGTGGCTGACGCAAGCGCCGAGATAGGTTTAAGCATACGTTTCAGTTCAGTATCAACAGCTGCTAACTTTGAATCCTGAACTCTGTAAGATGACGGAGTTGAACTTGACAACCTCTTAATTGAATCGTCTAGCGCCGCCCCGTTGTCGGCAAAATCCAGACTGTGCACTTTATAATCTGATTTCTTAGACTTCGACGCTTTGATGGTCGGATTTAAGGATAACTTCGCAAAGTCCGAGTCTAACAAAGTAATCGCATCCGCCACCATAGGGTGTGGTGGAATAAGTAACTCAGGAGTCAAGTGAATCGACGCCGGGTTGTTTGAATCCGAAGAAGGGGAAGGACAGTCCGGTAATCTGTCGGCAATCCACTCAAAGACACCAGTTAAGGGAAGATAGGTGCCATCACTATCACCAACATTGCCAGGTTCCTCCTCATAGTCTGGGCAAAAGAACTGTTCCTCGTGTTCCTCCCAGGAAATAGAGGTTGATTCTCGTCGCTGACTCGAGTTGGAAGCAGAGTTCTTAGTGTTAAATTCTTTGCCGGAAGTCCGCAGTGGTTCCGGCGATCGCGAACGCTGGGATCTAGAGAGACGTCGTGGTGATCTTGACCGAGATCGCACTCTACGTCTACTTCTGGTACGTGAGTCTTCCTCTAAGGAGCGCCTTGGAGAGCGGGAAACCGACCGGGAGCGCCGGCGCCTGCTACGATGTGGAGAACGAGAGCGCCGACCCTTCGGGGACCTAGAACGAGATCTGCGCCGGGAGCGCTCAGCCTCTAAACGACGAGCGCGCTCTTCATCCAGCTGGCGCTGTAACATTTCTTCTTTAGTCAGCGTATGAGACACTCTGGGGATCCGATAAGACGTAGTTATAGGAGCAGGGTCCGGCAACAACATTGGCGCTGGCGTTGGTACAGGCGCTGGCGTCGGAATAGGCGCTGGCGTCGGGATAAGCGCTGACGAAAACACCGGTGCTGATGTAAACAAAGGCGCCGGGACAGGCAGTGGCGCCGGGACAGGCAGAGGCGCTGGTACAGGCAACGGCGCTGGCGTAAGTCTAGGCGCTGTCGTTGGTAAAGGTGTAGATACCGAGGTAGGGAGTACAGCAGCGCCCGGCGTCAAGAGAGATCGCAGAAGCCTCTGAACTTCAGGATGGGATAAGGCATCCGGGTGAGATAAATCTACAAAGGCGTCCGAACGCGTAGGCTCTGGAGAGGAGCGCGCCGGCGTAATAGATGAGCGCTCCACACTCGGCGTTGATAGTGGTATTGAAGGCGGTGGTAGATCTTGGTCGTCAGGTAAGGATCCCAAGGAAGACGCTGGCGACGACATTCTTCTCTTACGTTGCGTAAAACGTTTCCTCCGAACCGCCAAAAAGGTCTTGAAATCGGTGAGAGATAACGCTTGACAGTGTAGGCACCGACTATCGATGGAACAAACAGCGGACGCACAATCCGGACACCAGGGATGTGGGTCCTTGGCTGATTTCTGCCCCTTGCAGACAGTACAATAGTGTCGAGTCATACACAGAACTGTAACAGACAAGAAACCACGACTTGACGACATGTTAATACAATACTAGGAGGAAAACCCCCTACATAAAAATGTAGAAAGTAGTTGCACCCCTACGTAAAAAATAGGCACACCCGTAAGTGCGGGGCAGCGAAAAATAACAACCACAATGGCTGCCTTCGCTACGCTGAAATTCATGGCAGAAAAAGTATGCTAAATACCGAAAACACAAGTGAAAATGACCAAGCATGGGCAGAAACATGACGGGCAAACCACCAACAAGATGAACTACCCTCATGGACGCCATGTCGTTCTCACCTCCGACATGGCCAAGCCAAGCCTGAGTGAGAAAAGAACAACACGAGGTAGCAAGGTAAGCACATTAAATGCTTGTATGACTTGACTTTGATACATAATGAGGGGATACAAACCATACCTACCAAGGAGTAGCAACTTTATTGAAACTACACACAGTAGGAAAAAAAAACTGCAAACCAACACGTCCGTTCGCACGAACGCTAAAGGTAAAAGTGAATTTTGGATTCTGCGCTCTCGCGCGAGTGGAGAGATCACGTCACTTCCGTGACTACATTCGTAGATTACATGAGGTAGCCATCGAGGGGATGGCGAATCAACGACTGTCTGATCTCGTTTAGCGAAGCTAGAGGTAATATGCATAAGACCTATGGTAAGGTAAGTTAAAAATTGATATATGCTAGTGTCAGATCATGTTACAAAGTCAGGGCATTCCAGGTTAGAGAGACCAAGTGAATAAGTATCGTGGTGTGTCACCTTTAGTAGCAATATTCAAGCAATATCATGGCGTAGCTGTCAAAAATGGACGTCATATATCATACGCATGAGAGGAATTGCACCCAACCTCAGCATGATGGAGCTTCATATATTGTACCCATATGAGGAATCAAACTCCATATTCAGCATGAGGTGTGAACACTCTAAAAACTGGATTACCTGATCAGGTTGTAATCAAGTCCCACAAAACTATGATGGTCAGAATGTCAGCTCAGAGAGCTGATGGACAGCATTGATCATTACTCAGAATATAAGCACCATCACATGGTCTTTGGAGATTGTGTGCTATAGAAATGACTTGGTATTATTATTTTGTTTTACAGAAAAATGGTGAAGATGCAGCAGAGTGGGTTCGAGTGATCCTGGCACAGTCAAGCTAGTAAGGCTCATCATCAGTTCAGGGCCCTTGCCAACTGTGCTCTCAATGGAGAACCTGGGCACTCTCCTGATTTGCACCAAGATTTTGTTCAGGAGGTAGCAAACCAAGGGCACCAAGAAGAATGGGGAGTCTGACGACAGTGTACTTGGGATGCAAGTGAGGCATTTGAAAGGCAAGATCCGCATATTTCAAGCTTTTCATGAATCTTGACAATGACATTGCTATCAAAAACGACAGAAAATCTAATGATATAAATAAATTCATTGGTTCTATCAAAGAAGTTCAATACTCCCACTGGGTACAATGTGTGAAACCCATGTCTGGTGTCAGCACTCATGACATTGCTGGAATATTGCTAAAAGCAGCGAAAAACCAAACTAACTCACTCACATCGGTAACGGCACTCTAAAACAAAACAATAAAAAAGTCATTACTTCCGCCTTTTCAGTTTGGGTTCTGCTGGGCAGAGAGTATCCAGGAACTTCTGTGATGACAGTCGCGGCAGCAGCAGAAACTTGTTGGATTCAATCACTTCATCCAGAGTCTTCCTCGGCAACTGCTGCATCTGCAGAATTGAACACAACCATAAGTAACCAGGAAAACAGAAACAAGCACACCTTTAGACAGCAGTACCAACCTATGTAAATGTGTTGTGAGGAAGACAGATAAGAACACATAAAAAATAAATACTATGAAATGAGGAGTGAATGAATGAGTTTAGTTGTTTCTTTTTCAAATTGTGTGGGAGGACAGCCATGCCTGTTTACTACTGATTATGTTTGTTGTTTAAAGCTTCATTCAGAAACATTCCAGCTATATGGTGTCCATCCATAAATAATCGAGTCTGGACCAGAAAATCCAGTGATCAACAGTGTCAATCTACCCAGCTGGGCTATGATGAAATGCGTCAACAGAGTCAGAAAACCTGACCACCTGATCCTGTTAGTCATGTCTTACGACAGGAATGGGTTGCTGAAGATCAATTCTGACCTGGATCTTTATGGGTCATAATCAAGAAAAACAAAGTTCAGTGAGACAACCTACAAACCAACGGAAGACAAACTGCACATGATGAAGACTTAACTTGGTAAAGTATATTCTACCACAAGTATTCAACATTACACTCGTGAAGTCCCGGGGTAGAATAGGCCTTCAGCAACCCATGCTTGCCATAAGAGGCGACTAACTGGATCGGGTGGTCAGACTCGCTGACTTGGTTGACATATGTTATCAGTTCCCAACTGCCCAGATCGGTGCTCATGTTGTTGGTTTCTGGATTGTCTGGTCCAGACTCGATTATTAAGAGACTGCCACCATATGGGTGGTATATTGCTGAGTGTGGCATAAAACTAAACTCAATCACTCATTTAACATTGACAGCTGATTTTCCAATTTCACATATAGACGATTTTAGTGATAAGCAGATCAGATAGCGAGCGAGTCTGGTTTTGTAATGCTTTTAACAAGATTCCAGCCAAATCATAGCAGGGGCCACCAGTAATTGGCTTAACACACAGTGCCCAAGTAGGGAACTGAACCCAGGTCTAAGACATGACAGCACTTTAACCATGAGGTTAGGTCGGTGATTCTGTTTCTGCATTCATGAAAGAACCCGTTAAAGTGAGGTGAAGTGGGGTTTAATAGCATACTAAAGAATATTTCCCTCATATGACAACAAACATGCGTGTGTACATGTGACTGCTTGCACTAGCCAGAACTTAAGCTGGTGTAATAGATACCATGAGATACCATTATGCAGTTACGTGTGAATAGTCCACTCTGACACATTATACCGACCCTGAGTCGACCAGTCCTTATTTTACCCATTTATTCCGAGCCCCAGAAAGTGATCAACAAGTACCATATTTTACTGTCTTTCTTTTGGTATGTCTTAGCCAGGAATTGAAATTTCGACCTTCTGCTCTCTAGGTGAAGGCCAAGGACAAGAGCCCATTTGATGCTTCTAAAGCAGCAAGACCATCTACAGCAGTACTTACTGCAACAGAAGCGACAGGAGAAGACACCTCTTCATTGAACATGAGGAGTGATTCTCGGTTGTGGTTGACGTTGAACCTCTTCATGAGCTTGGCTGCCCCTGGAGAATGTGTGTTGACATAACCACTCTTCACATATTCCCGGTAGTAGTGCGCTGGTGCCAGGAACCGAGCAGACAGCTGGTCTTTCTGGGAGAAGAATATTGCTCGCACCCGGTTGTCTGACCAGCCGCTGAGGAATTCCTCATAGTTTTTGTCATTTACCTGTACAATGAAAAGCATAGGTTTCAGTTTTATTGTATTATTTCTGTCATTGTCTTGTCTAGAATCTTCAAATGCCTTGTCATGCTTAGTGAATGCAAACAGAACCATTATCTAAGATTCAAACCCAGCATCACTGAATCCTGGCACATTCTGGAGAGATAACTTCAAGGTGAAAAGCACCCAATTGAATGTTTGGGCCACCAGTGTCATACTTCCCTAATTGGACATGGACATAACACACATGAATAGAAATGGCAGGCGGAGTAACAAAAGAACTTCCTTTAGCTGTAAGGGACTTACCTGTTGAAGAGTGTTCTTCGGGAACCAGCCTCGGACAAACTCTCGCAGCTTGTTCATGCTGATCTCTCCTTTGTAGTGGACTGGTCGGCCATTGACGATGCCCAGGATGGCAGGGGCATGGCTGATCCGCAGGTGACTGACCACACCTTGGCTCTGCATGTCATGTACTGCTCCCACACACAGACCTAGGGGTAGAAGAAGGCAAGTGATGGGGTGGAAGAAGCAGAGTTAGGAGGTGGAAGACGGTGAAACTAACTGGGGTGCTTCTTTAGGGTGAACTATCATGATCTATTGATTTAACTTGAAGACTGGCTCACTTGAAAGCTAATTACATTTTATCCATCAGATTATTTGGGAAATTCCCACCTATTTCCATGTACCTCAATTTCATCCTGATTGAAATTGTCATTTAACAAAAATACACTTGGGGTACTTCCATGTTAACCTTCAGCACAGGACTGTTTCTTGATTTACAACAATGATCCCTCACCATCTAATACTGGTCAAAATTGCTTTTATCAATGAGTGAGTGATTAGATTTACGTGCTTTTAGCACTATTTCAGCAAAATCATGGTGGGGGACACCAGAAATACGCTTCATACTTTGTACCCATGTAGGGAATTGAACCCTGGTCTTTGGTGTGACCTCAAGATACTCAACCACGGTGACAAGACATAATCATCCGAGGCAGATAACCTCAATAGACACAGGCCAGGCACATGACCGTGATATTCATGTAATGCACATGACCTCAATATCCTCATCTGGAACACATGATCTTGAGATACTCAAGATTTATTGCACAAAGACCTCAATTGGAGTTCATGATCTTGACGTACTCATTTGTGACACATGACCTCAAGATGCTCAACTGTGACACATGACCATGACATACTCATCTGTGAGACATGACCTCAAAATACTCATCTGGTACACACGGCCATGAGACACTGGGGGCACATGACCACAAGACACTCACCTACGCTCTGTAGTTCCATGATAATCTTCTCTATGTATGGTTCAATCCTCAGACAATCAAAGCAGAAGCTGCTATAGACATACATAAAACATGGTCGGGTGAAACTCTCAGGCAGCACCTTTGTCTCAAAATTACTGAAAGAAAATGAATCATGGTTACAAAATGAGGATGACAGAAAGCATGAAATTAATAATCTCATCAATGAGATTTAATTACATTCAAGTACATACTGTTAAACATGTTTATTTTTCCGTTTGTTTTGTTCAACACATAGAAGAAGAGAAACATTGGCATCTGCAGTAAATATTCACAGATGGCATGCATTATGAGCTAATGTATCTTTGCATTTTTCAAAACTAAATTACTGTCTACATTTATCCTGACTCTCATTAATTGCTTATCTCTCCTCATTCCTGCATGTACGCACGCACGCACGCACATATATCACAATATATATATTTACACAAGCACACACCATGATATAGAAGGATATATCCAAGACAACAGTCCAGAAACTCACCGGAGTGTAATGTGATGTTTATCAATCACAGAATCACCACCAAATGAAAACCGAAATCCTCCCCCACCTCCTCTCCCTCCGAAGAAGCTGTCAAAGGGAGCGAATCCCTGTTGGCGGAAGTTGCGATTACGGCCTTCGTTGTTGCTGGCTGAGGTATAACCATAATTATCATAGGTGCTTCTCTTCTCCGGATCACTCAATGTCTGAAATACAGACACAGCGTGTTGTAGACTGAAGATAGTTATTGCAGGATTCTAAATATGAAGAAAACATATCAGGTTTGCTAAACTCTAGCTGGGTTTTACATGATGTGCATAAATACACACAAATTTCCGCCAGTCTAAGTAAACATAGTCTCAGTGTATTTCGTTACACTCAACCACTGAGTTTAACAAAACCTAGTAAGTCGCGTCAGGTAACCTTTGAGCGACCAATGACTGTCCAATCAAACGCGAGAGAGTTAAATAGATTTAACTAACCAGAAAACGACTACTATTTAGGGATCGGAGGGACTTTCAAAATATTCAGGTCACTGACACAGATCTCTCCACAAACAAAAATCTGCATATAACACAGTTATTTGACCTGCAGTATATACACTTTGGGGTTTCTGTTGACATGGTTACCATTAGCTAATGTTTTTGCAAGATAACATCCTTGAATATTGCCAAAAACACTATTTTCAGTGACTGTTTACTCACCGTTGTCATGGTGGTACATACACCATGTGCATCACCCAGAAGTGAGAGTACACTAAATAGCAATCAAGAATCGTTCGGGTACGAACCTTTTCAAGATAAAAAGCTCAAACTGTATGTGCGAATGTGCACTTTCGCGATTTGGTAAGCTGTGTTCTGATTGGTCAGTCTCAAAGTTTACCTGACGCGACCTCCCATAGGGTTTTGTTAGACTCAGTAGTGGAGTGTAACGAAAAGTACAGAGGATAAGTTTACTTAGACTGAAATTTCCTCCTTCTATGAAAAGACAGTGGAACACTTGAAATCCCTTGAAGTTCCCTTCTAATTGGAGCAGACGTACACTTACCCATTGGGAGCCTCCTTTTCCCGCCAATACGGTCACATGACCAGCCATGTTTGCCACTCACTCCAAATCTCATAAAACTGACATTAGGGGTGGTTGGGAGGGCATGGCCGATAGTTTGGTCCTGTTCTTCCAATATTCATCTGTGAGATGGGGGGATCACATCAAGCCAAAATTGACTTCTCTTGAAGCATTCACTGACTTGAACGTAATGACATAGAGACCAGCTAGCATCCTGCTAGAGTCTAATGCAACTGTATGTCAAGATTTCTAATCAAGATCAGCAGCGACTCTTCAGCATGTACAAGTATCTTCATTACAAGTACCGGTACATGGTCAATATCACTCATGCTAAAATGTTCAAGACAAGTGCATGGACTGTCAATGATTATACTCCATAGAGCATCTTGGTCTAATATGATAAAAGGGTGAGTGAAACTCAGCGCCTTTGTGGAACCACTAGTTGTTGTGCAACAACATTTCACTCACTGATGGAGATTGGCAAACACTGTATTCGATTTCAAAAAGCAGCAATCCATTATAGTTGATAACGAGCAGTTGCTGTGTAGAGCGAGAGTTGACGCCAGGGCTCTCACTTCGTGCACATTTTGGGCTCAAGTCCTGCAGCTTTGTAGGCCCTCAGTATAACAGCTCTCATCCATACTGAGATAGTGTTGAAGGACACTTCCATAGGTGTCTCAGTAGATATTCGGATGAATAGGCACTTGAACCGTTGTCTCCTTGTCTTAGTATGTTGGGGATATATTTTCAATGCTCTCACTGGGCATAAAGATAAATCCAGTATATCATGTGGCCAAGGACTGAACGCCAAAAATATTTTAGTCAGAATTCCAAAACTATCAAAAGACACCAGTACACCACTAGACCAATCTATGTGTCAAGTTTGGTGAAGAAATATTGAATGGTTTTAGAGTTCTGTTCCGGGAAAGATAAATGTACATTCTAATACCCCCACAAAATGCATTGCAGGGGATAACAATGGTGTCTGAAAATGTTGACAACATGCCTTCCAATAGCTGACAACTCCCAGACAATAAGTAGTTGGTTAACTCCACAGAATAAATGAAAAAATGAGTCTAAATCAAGTCAAGAATGATTTTGTGAGTCTAAACAGCTTCAACTGCAACCTGACATTAACAACAACAATTTCCTTTTGGATCTCATGAGTTTATATGTCATTTTCAAGAAATGTATTTACAAGCAACATAACCTTTATTTCTTTAACAAGATAGATAATATGCTGTGGTGTTCTTTGATGATCTCTCTATCACTTTCTCACCTCATACGCCTCATTAATCTTTGTAAACACATCAGCAGCATTTGGGGCGTCATTCTTGTCTGGGTGCCTGGAAAAGCAGACATGCATGTAACATAGTGACAAACATAAAAATTCACATATGCTCCTCTCGCCATGCCTACTACATCTTTGTGCTTTTAACACACATTTCAAAAATGAAACATCAAACGGTTGGTCCAGTTTGTTACTTAGGTACAAAAACTACAATTTTTTTAATCTTAAAAACCCACATAAACTTCATCTGCACCCACTCAACACATATTAAAAATATATGATGAATATCCAAAATTTTTTGGTAGGTGATACTAATGACAACTTTATCCACAAGAAAATACTGGAAAAGGTAGGGGTGACTACAGAGGGGAAAACAACATGTGCTGCAACAGCGATAGTCTGTTGAAACATACCATTGCGACCAACTATTACAATAGTTTTTTTCTCATTGAATTGTCTCATTGAAGTCAGTTCCCAAATGAATGCATAGGTTATATGAAATAAAAACAAGTTAACAACTGACAATTGATCAAGATCAAGTAAAGTGTTAACATGTGAAAGAGGCAAATAACTCCATTTCAAAATGAATGAATGTGAAATTAATTGTACTGTAACCAGCGAATCTACCACAATACAAACCTATCGATAGTGACACACATCATCGATGCATCAATAGTTTTTAGCTACCATCGACTAACTTCTATCAGAGATTCAACAATTAGCTTCACAAAGAGTTGCTACTGAAGTGTTGCCTTTGTGTAAATATGTAGGTAAAATGTGTGAAGCCAATTTCTAATATCTGTAGCTGTGATATTCCCCACCCCCATGTGCATGTCGTGTACAACAACAATGATCCCTTGAAAGCTGCATATATATTTTGAATCTACAATGAATGAGCTTTCAGAAAATATTAAATGTAAGTTTCTGAAAAGTAGGAAATTTGCTGTTGAATATCATCAAATTTTGATTAAATTTTACACATTTTTGTCAGTATTTGACTATTACTTTTCCTCTTTTTATGTTTTCATTCATGTCATCCAAAACATCTATAAATGACTGTAGCAAATTTTGTTTAATTATTTTCATAAATAACACCTTTAGACGTGTTTTTGTGTGACATGTCTGTGATCAGGCAGTCAAGCGACTGAGCGACACCCTCTCAGGTAGTAACTGTACACGTAACAGGATGACCGTCTCACGTACACGTTATGTCCTGTTCTGTGTACGGCGCCAATGATGATAAAAGATGTTCATTGGTTTTAACTCAAACAATGTAAAATATGCAATATGTTTGTCAAAGATCCTTTGAAATTTTCTTCCAAAGAATAACAAATCTAACACAAGTAAATATCAACAAGATAACAAAACTCTGGCACTCAATCAACTGTGGGCTCTATTACTGGGTATTTCACTTACTTAATTTACTACATATTATGTGTAACCATGGTAACTATTCTTATGAAACACTGTTTTATGACTACATCATGAACATAACCTTGACATACGTAGTCAATAATTACTAATCACATGAACACGACAAGACAAGAAGTAATCACCCTGATTACTGTGGCTTCTACTAACAAATCAAGAGCTGGACATGAAGCAATCATGATGTCATGGCTGAATCAGGGTTACATGATTTGTGATTCCTGCATATTTAAAGCAACAATTTTGTAAGAGACTCTCAAAATATTCTCATATGAGTCAAGCTTCATGCAAGTTTAATGAGTGACCCTAACAATTCAGTTCAATAAAATCAATTTAAGAAGCAAAAAATGATAGTATTCATGAGGTCTTAATCCATTTACATATTCCTTTCAACTAATATTAATAACTGTATGAGTGAGTGAGTGAGTTTAGTCTTGCGCCGCACTCAGCAATATTCCCGCTATATGGCGGCGGTCTGTTGATAATCGAGTCTGGACCAGACAATCCAGTGATCAACAACATGAGCATCGATCTACACACCGATGATGTGTCAACCAAGTCAGCGAGTCTGACCACCCGATCCCACTGGTTGCCTCTTATGACAAGCATAGTCGCCTTTTATGGCAAGCATGGGTTGCTGAATGCCTTTTCTACCCCGAGACCTTCACGGGTCGTTAATAACTGTACACAACACAAATCACAAATATGATTATTAGTTCTGTACAATGAATCTTGTTATATCTGAATTGAACAGTGAAAAATATTTTACTATTCATTACCTACCTGTAACATTTAAATGGCGATACAATGTAAAACAACAAAATCTTAGCAAAACTCTTGTTTTAAATATACACAAATAAATTTTACACTAAAATGTTCATGACTCCCAAATATTGAAAATGATTCCCCAAAATGAATACTGTGAGTCACCATGACTCTTTTTACAATGTCTGTGCAAAACCCTTTTAATGCAGATGACTATTAACATGACATTTTATGCCAGATAACAAAAACCATTTTTGTACACTTGCACCCAGTGTTGGGCATCAGTCTATTTGGAATCCTGATGATTCTTGCAGAATTAATTTCCTGTACTTATCACTGAAGAAATCAATAAGACTGGTTCCTATATCATCATGGCAGAACAGACACACCCAATCTAGACAAAATGGCTGCTTATCCAGAACCCCACTGCAAGCACATTCAGGCCCCCCTAAGTAATTGAAGGAATTACAGCAAATTTGAAGGAATTGCATCTCAAATGTAAACAAACGCAGCCCACTCGCGAAACAATTGCAGCGATATCGGTAATTTAGCGGTAATAACAGAAACACATCGGCCCTATCGGAAGCAATGTCGGTAATACTGGAAACACGCTTGGCCATCTTCGGAGATTTTTCGGTCGCGAGCGGAAACTCACGCAGCAAAACATGGCGTCGTTGGAAGAAGCACCCGTCTCGGTGAGTTTTGTTTTTAGTTCCTACTATTACATTTTTATACTTATCCGTATGAGGTGTTGTCGGGGCAATAGCTTATGTTTTTAGGAAAAGATAGTCACTCTAGGAGAGTGTCACAAGTCATGCCCCTGGAGATTGTTTACATCTGAACATCGAAGTCGTGCCGATGATTACGAACGTGCGCTAGATATAACATCATTTTGTTTTGTAAAATGCGTTTAAACTTGTCAATTGCGCTTCATGGCAAGAAACATTATGGCTCATAAACTTCTTCCTGGCGCACGTTCATGATGTTCGTAATCATCGGCACGAATTCCTTCAATTACTTAGGGGGGCCTGACATTCAGTTGTCTAACATGTTCAAAGATTCTTTGACGATTGACTGTTTGCTGAAATTGTATCAGTGATATTTTTATGCATATCTTAAAAAGGTTTTCTCATTCTGTTAATAAGCACAACCATTAAAAGTCAAATATTATGTGCAACACACTGCAATCAAGATCAAAGTGACTCCAGTTTGACCTACGATATCCTGAATTCCCTTTACCAGTGAGTGAGTTTAGTTTTTAGCAATATTCCAGCAATATCACGGCAGGGGACACCAGAAAATGGGCTTCACACATTGTACCCATGTGGGGAATCGAACCCGGGTCTTCGGCGTGACGAGCGAACGCTTTAACCACTAGACTACCCCACCGCCCTCCCTTTACCAGGGAGGGAAACCTTGTTGATATCTTTGAGAGTAGTGAGTAGTGACTAGTGAGTAGCTATTCATGAGTAGTCAGTAGGTGGGTAAGTAAGTACTGTTTTATAAAGTTCTCAGCAAAATACCCCCAATATCATGGAGGAAAAAGGAAAAAATGCTTCTGCTTTGAGGCTGTTACTCTGTGTCCCTACAATTTACACAATTGCAAATGGAATATGTTGAAATAACATATAACAGCATACCAGATCGTTTTGTGGGATGAGTAATAGGATATCCAGAAAAGATTGTTGAATATGCACTTGAGGGGTGACTTAACAGGAGCAAATTTTGATGTTTTAACAACATTCATAAATATTCTAAGTAGTCAACTAAGTTTTGAAATACAGACTATAATTATTTATATAACCTCAACTAATTAAATTACATAAATGATTGTAAAAAGTTTGGGATAGCTTTGATAAGGGTGTCATATGCTGTGCAGTCTATAAACTGTATGACTGTAAAATCCCAAAGACGTGTGCTCCAATAAAAGATGAGATCAAAGATACAATAAATGTCTTGAAAACAACACTTATTGTAGCTCTGGTAGAAATGGGGTTCAGGTACACCAAAAGGGGAGATGACAGAGCTGTGTCTAGAGAAAAGTGCTCAATCCTGTCCATGCGATCAGCTTATCTCAGCAATTTGGGATTTCAAATTATACACCTTGACGAAACCTGGATTAAACCAAAACCACTCAACCAATCAGATGTGGCTTCCTTCAGATTGTTCTCTAAGGTGCCAGTGTTACCATCAGGAAGAGGTAGATGCCTGATCATCTTGCTGGTACCCATAGCAAGGGATTCATTGGGGGATTGTGACTTCGTTTTTGAAGCCAAAAAATCTCATGGTGATTACCATAGCGATGGGAATGGGCAGGTATATTTGGATTGGTTCGAACATCAGCTTTTACTGCAGCGGGAGGAACAAAGTGTTATAATCTTGGGTAACACCAGTTACCATAACCAGTGTGTCCCTGGTACCAGCACATCACCATGAGCAATCTCAAGGCTCAGTTGGAGGAATTTCTCACTTCCTGCAATGTGCCTTACAGGTAGTCAGAAAGAAAGACCCTGCTCATGGAAAAAGTCTGGCAGCACAAAAAGCCAGTCCGGTACATAAGTGAGAAACTACCTGCAAACAATGCCACATAGTTCTGCATACACTAGTATGACACTGTAAGCTCAGTCTCATCCAGCTGATCCCCATCTACAATCAAGTTTTCAGACGTTAAAGAGCTTGCGTATACTTCTTTTGTGAGAATTACCCCATTACCTGTTGCAGTTCTACTAGAGTACTTGACCAGCAGTGATTGATACTGACACTCGATACTTTGAGACGTCAAATATGCGTCATGATATGCACTGCCTGTGCATTACACAATGTTGTCTCCCTGTCTGCCTGCCAGATGGGTCATGGCATAGTTTGTTTCTTAAACATGTTTCTGGGCCAGACCAATTTTATTTCTTGGTTTACAGATCTGCCTACTGTAGTTTTTCAAAAGTAGGAAAAATAAAATTTTCATGCTCAAAACATGAAATCCTAATGTTTTTATCAGCCAAAAATGTGAACTAACAACTAAATATTTTTTAGATTGTTTTTTGCCACATATACACTTCAAAAATTGCCAAAAATAAAATACTCTGAGAAGGAATGTTACTTTGCTTGGTGATTTTATTTTTATTTTTTCCCCTCCTGCCTTTAGGTTTTTAGAGGACAAAAATCCATAAAACAAGAAATAAAATTGGTCTGGCCCTATCATGGAAGTTTTTCAATATTTTATGAGAATGACTAGTTCAGCAAGCTAAACACTGTGTTCCTACCGAGGCATACACCGGTGTATGCCTTGACAGGAACTTGATGTTTAGCTGGGTGAACTAGAGTATGACTAGAGAATGGTATATATCATGTTTGCTCACATGTCATATTAGGTCGAGATGGAATGAATGATGATATATGTTTTGAATCTGAAATATCAACCATTATCAAATAATTGCCAACATTTCCAAGTATTTCTGGCATTAACCTTAACTTGACTAAAGCCACGGTCTGTTCCAAAAATAAAAAAGTCACTTTGGACTTTGAAAAAAACCTGCAGTGCTCATTTCTGCACTAATCCTACCTCAGCAGAGTCCTTTTTCCAAATTTCCTATCTCCCTACCAGTAAGACTGTACTTACGCCTAACTTGGTTTAACAGTATTTCACACTTTCAGTAAGTTTCACATATTAACTTACATAAATAGCAGACATAAAAACGAAACATATTTTTTTTCTAATTCAGAAGTAGTTCAGAAATATGGTTCTCAAATTGTAAGAAACAACACTTCAGTCTTCACCATCACGAGCTGCAACAACCCACAACCTCAAAATCACACTGGCTGAGTGGGTTAGATGGCCAACTTTCTGTGCTATTTTGTGCCTGACTCTGGTGGTGGGTGTTCAAATCCTTGTGGGGACTCAACCCAACAAAATTACTAGAATCTTTACTCTAACGAGAAAGTGTACTCCAAAATATAAAGTGTTACATTTTACCACTTTTTGCATGGCACTGTGGAATTCAAAGTGCTTTGTTTTACTTACAACTCTGATCTCTAAAAGCGTACATTCTCATTGATAAAGCTGACCACAAGATTGCAGTACCCTTTCGCTAAACCAAACCAGACTAGTATCAGATAAAAATTAGGTCAAAATGGGTTAACGTATCTGCCTGACATGAGTTTAGACAGTCAGTAATGGGACTTCTCATATCAGTCCCTCCTGGACTCTGTGATTGCAGAAAAAATGACGGAATTTATCTTTCCATGCAGAAAAATGTCTGGTCCATGGAAAACACATTTTCACACATCAGTGCAGAATTTGCCACTTTCCTGTCACGGAATTTGCTTAATTCAAAACTGACTGAAAACTGACTGACAGACGAAATGAAAAGCAGAGCTAATGTCAAAAGTAGGATCGGTTCAAAATAATCAGGATTAAAGATACTTTATTAATAAAGCAAGTTTTAGGCATCTTTCAAATAATATTAGATGAATTTTACACCGCAATTACGTTCTCAAAATCAATCATTTTGAAAACTGAAATTCTTTCAGATTTATTTTGAATGTATAAGTGTTATTTCCTGTTCAGGTTACTTTGCAGATCAATAAAACATGCTTCACTGTCGTTGTTTTTCTCTATTTTGGAACTGTGCATATTGCAATGCAAATTTCACATACATTTATCATACAATGTTGAATGACGCAACTTGCTTCTTTACAGTGATAAGTAATACATGATGAACATAAACTTTGAGGAGTCTTCAAGAAATATTTAGTCATGACTTTTCAGTAAGTGAAATGAGTTTTATTAATAATTAAACATGTATCAAGGCCCTGACAACTTCTAAGATATGTTTTATCTTCAAGTGTGTTTCAAACATTAAAAAAGTGGCTCAAAAATTGTTTGCTTTTACAAAAATGTGACTGTCTGCTTGGTTATTTGCTCACTGTGACCAATCTTTGATTATTTCAATTATTCGGAACACCACAAGTACAAATCTCTATCATGTCTATAGGTACAAACTGTTCTTGTGCACCATACATGTGCGCCTTGCTGAATCTTCTGTTCAGGCATTGAGAAATAAAGCAATTTTCCTTTTTCTATTGTTATTGTTGCTGTCGCTTTTGTTGTTTTTTAAAGTATATATACAGACACTAAAATGTCTATGTCGCAAAAACCTAAGATTTATTGGTAAATTTGTTCCCGAAGTGAATCATTTCCCACAAACATGATAAGATCATATTTATCTGAATAAATATGTTGCAACAAGCTTCGAGTTGACTCAAGCTTTAAAAACATTGATGTAAAATATGCAGTAACCTCACAGGCTGAGTTTTGTTGTGTTTAGATATATTTTACAGTGTCCATACGTGAAAGCTAAAGCTATGTTTCGTTGTTTGCACATTCCATCTTCAATGATTGAATTCAAACACTCACACCGATTATTGACGCAACAAATTAAAAAAAACGTACACCTATCCTGGTAACTGACCCTGTCATTATCAATAGGTAGAATCTAAGGATATAATTCATTTTATCAGAATCATAATTTATAGATATGCCAAGCATATGAAAAAGATTCTTAATTTCCTCGCATCGAAAGAAATTGTCTGCATTCCCGTACTTTCACCTTCTCGTGCAATCTTGTGAGCGGGTACTGCCTCACGCGAAACTACAAAAGATCATTGATAATAATATGACGAACTTACCATTCCCTGGCCAGCTTTTTGTATGCTTTCCTTATTTCTTGACTGCTGGCGCCTTTCCCAACTCCAAGCGTCTCGTACAAATCTTCACAATAAGTGGTGATTATGCACCAAGCTATTACTGGCATCACAAGTGTGGCTTTCATCGTTTTACTCTTAATTTCTGAGATAACATGAAAATCAACACCGGCAAGCACAAGCACCTGCTGCCTAATAGTATACTTCCGGTACCGGCACGTTAAAAAGTTGAAACGGAATTCACAAACGACTTTTGAAACACATCCACACAGATCATCGTATGAACATGGTCCCGTGTAGTTATCAAGCGTAATTTGACTTTTGGTGGTACCACTGACAAAGAAATCGTCATTTATTCGAGCAGGGATACTCTATAACTCTCTATATAGGCTCCCTGATTCGAGGCAGTCGTGTTGGCGGGGCTAATCCAAGACTCCTGGACCAAAAGACGAGAGTAAAACCTCAAGTACAGAATAATTGGACAAGTCAAGAAGCAGCCTAAGTAAACTTATCCTCAATGAAGTGAAATACACTCAGACTAAGTTTACTTAGACTGAGTCAAGAAGCTCCCCCACAAATGGTCTGCGTTGCTTTCGTGACTGTTTAGTTTATTCAGGTAAATCTGTCAGTCTGTCTGTCAGCAATTCCACCCACCCATCCAACCATCCATGTGTCTTCTTGGAGCATTCAGACAATAATTTTATCTATCTATCTAAGCTTATTGGTCGTGTTTGGGGATGCTGGTTATTAAATGTTCTGACAGTACCGCAATAATTAAAGGTTGAAAAATACATCGGTCACAGTCACCTAGCTAACACAAAGGTTCCATATACACAGCCCGGAACGATTACCCGAAAAATTATGTCAATAACATGACGTGCAGATCATTCCCTCTCCGAAGAGGATTTTATACAAACAAATGAAAAATTGGGGCTAGCCAATGAAAAGTGTCATAACTATTAATATTTTACCCCTTTAATGAGATAAGTTGTTTAACAGTGTAAGAACGGCATCTGACTGAGATATTAATTCATTAGTGGTTGAATATCAGACGGCCACAGATTATATTAGATGATTGACAAGCAACCTACGTATCGTATTCCATGTCATTTATTATGAAAAGTCAAACTTATGGGGGACAGAGAGGTAGCCTTGTGGTCAAAGCGTTCGCTCGTCACACTGGAGACCATTCCACATATGGATACAATGAATGAAGGCCATTTCTGGTTTCCAACGCCTTGATATTGCTAGAATATTGTTAAAAGTCTCGTGAAACGAAACTACATCGATCACTCACTTACTGAAACTTATTAATGTCACGTATATATATCCGTCTGTATTCTCAATACAATCCCAGACTCCTATGCAACAACATGTTATGAATGTCAACTTCTTCATTATTGTTTACCCCTTCGTCAGACCCCCAGACTCGCCTAAGAACAGCCCCAATCAACCGTTCAACGTCAGTTTATCTAATTTCATCCCTTTCTTCCTACAAGGCAGCTTCCTGTTCGTTGAGCGTGGTTCTTGGTTGTTGACAAAGTCCAACGACATCCCATACGTGAGATGGATGACCATACGCGGATCCTGAGGGGATGCAGGGGTGCGCACGCTCCTATTTGTCCTGAAAATTCTATTAAACGACCATTGCAAAATGAAGTGGGGCCAGGGCGCTCCCTCTTTCTCAAAATGGTGCATAACTCCGAGATTTTCCCCGACATTTAACACTCTGCGTTATGTTGTTTCCATGTCAAGTGAAGAGTGTTAACGTAAGTGACGTTCTTGTGATTTGTAGATGGGAAATATGTTTTCCCTGACATGTGAAAAAAACTAAACACAGCCAAATGAAATCAGATATCACACAACAGTATGTTTTTATTGTTATGTGCCTTTATTAAAGTGCCTAAACAACTGATGTAATTAACCGACTCCTATAACCGTCAAAAAACATATTCACGTATGTAGAGCCCTTAAACCCCGACAGGTCTACACACGTATAGTATTCCCAGAAATTATTGAGAATCATGTTGCGTCACGTAACTCATTACGTTTATTAACTTCTGGCGTTTTACTTACATAATCATGTTAAAACATCATCCTTTTACAGTCTCAGTCTTGTTTTAGTACTTTGTTAGACCTCCTCGCTCAGCAATGCATGCCTGAATACGCCTAGACACACTACCCATCAAAGTTTGTAGGTAATCGTGTGACAGGGTATCCCAATATTGGTCCACCTCGGCCTTCATATCTTCAATATTTCTCAGTCCCTTTTGGTTTATTCTGTCCTTCATGACTCCCCACACATTCTCAATTGGGTTTAAGTGTGGGCTGTAACTGGGTCAGTCTAAAACTTGAACATTTTCGCCCGACAACCACTGTTTTGTGTAGCGCGCAGTGTGTTTTGGGTCATTATCATGCTGGAAAATCCAATCATTTTCATACAATGTTTGTGCTGTCGGAAGAAGGTGACCATTTAGAATGTCAACGTATCTTTCTTTTGTCAAGTTTCCCGTGAAAACACACAATGGCGTCACTCCGCGAGCCGATATGCCACCCCACATGTGAAACTTCGGGCTATGTTTTGGTCGCTGGTAGATAGGTTTGACAGTATCTTTGGTCCAAATTGTCACACAATTTGGGAAAAGCCAAACAGAACTTTCATCTGAAAAGAAAACATTATCCCAATCTTGATTTTCATGAGCCCGACACCAGTTTAAACGTTTTTACTTTTGTGCATCTTTCATCAACGGCGAGGGAATTCCACGTTTTTTCACCCAATTAAGTCTCTGTAATTCCTGCCTAACTGTTTCATTGCATACCTGAGAACTTCCTCTGCTAATCATTTCATTTCTGATGTTCTCAACACTTTTCAATTTGCCCCTACTCACAATCTGCCCAAGTCTTCGGCGATCCACAACACTGAATTTCCTAGGCCGACCTGCCCCTGCTTTGTGCTCTATCCCGGTTCCTGTTGGAATATTCTTCAAAGTTCTGTATACTGTAGACAGGGGCCCGGGAATACCATGTCTACAAGCTAACACTTTAGCATCAGCCTCACCCCTTTCAAAATCATCTAGAATGAGCTTTCTTTTCTCTCTTGCTGTAAATTCTGCCATGTCAACACAGGAAGCCGTCTGCTTAGACAAGGGAGATAACTCTTGTCGTAATGAGCTGCCTTCTAAGCCTTCAAGAGTTGTCTCCCTTATTTAGTATGCTTAGTGCATAGTGAAAGCCCTTTTTCCAATCTTAGCATCATTAGAAAAAAACAAAGATTTTCTCAATAATTTCTGGGAACACTGTACGTGCATCTCAACATGAAATATTCCCGATCGTCTTCTTTGTATTTATATTAATAGGCGCCTGTTTCATTTGCAGAATGTTATGACTGTGTCCTGTTATCACAGACGAGTTTTGTTGAGGGTTCATGACATTTTTGGCTCAAAACTGGTCCAATATCAAGATGCGCCAACATTCAGGCAGCTTTAACTCAGTGTCAATGTGACTGCTGGTTCGGACAAAAAGGAAGAGACAGAGGGCAAAAATATCCAAAAAAGGCATGTCCTGTCCTGACGTTGTTTAGGCTACTCCTATGGAATTGTTTCTCTCTGGTGAGTGGTTGGGATCGCGTTTTTCCGTTTAACAGCAAGAGATTGCCTTCCGAATGAAAGGTAAGGCTAAGTTACAAACATAGGTTTGGTATGACTTGAGTTAAATGTTTTTCCCCTGTAAGTCTCTGTTTAATACGTCTCAAATCATTGTTTCAAAGGATGCAACTAATCGACTTTCGCTTGTCCTGTAAACTGTGGTTGCTGTTTGTTGTTCAGCACGGCGCTCAACACAATTTAAGGTATACCAGAAGATAACTAAGTAAACAAGTTTGGATCAGACTACCCAGTGATCAACATCATGAATACCAATCTGCGCAACTTGATGATACGGTGCCATAATGAAGTCACCGAAACTGTCACCATCTGTTCCTAGGGACTTGTTTCTGAAAAATAATTCTAGCCCGATCTTCGCAAGGATGGTCCAGAACATAGTAACTGGTTACAAAAAAGTTTGAACATATGTATTGTTTCTATTTCAGTAATAGAAAATATACTAAAAAGTGCTCTAGTTCAATATTTTGGTCGTTAACCAAAAAACATGAAATTCTCTGACTGTGGCATGATGACTCCCTTTCCTCTAATGTCAAGGTCAGAGTGAAAATGTATTGCAGTTTTAATTGTATTGTCTCTGCATAACTTCATTGTGATCTGTGGTACCATGGCCCGATCATTTTGTGGGTTCGGAATAATAATCCTTCACAACGAGTGAGTTAATTTTATTTCGCCACTCAGCAGTATTAAATCTAGCTATAAGTTAGTTAGCGCTCTGTAAACAATCGAGTCTGGACCAAACACCTGGTACAGTTATAGTCACCTCTTACAAGGTTGGGTACCTGAAGTTCAATTCTTTCCCGTATCTTCACAGCGAATTAACAACCAGACTAAAAATATGTAATTAAATTAATCTTTATTTCTGTAAACTGCACATCTGCGTTTAAGTGCATAACAAACTATCACAGCATGCATGGACGTACAGCAGATAACCATAATAAACATTCAAAAACATTCATCTCAGAAACGTGGTACCACTTCAACAGAACTGTCAAGGGAAAAACTTCAATAAAACTTCTAGGTAACTTCCAGGTTACCGATTCACAATCATGGTGTAATGCAACGGTGTTTGTGTGAGTGCCTGTTGCGAGTGCTTAAAACCCAGACCCTGCCAAATCACCGGGTACTACTAAAATTGAATTGCGGAATATTAAAACGAAACCGATATATCTACCACACCGCATTGTCCTGACCATTGAGCCAATGTGTGTCTAATAAAATCCCAGCTATGAGGAAACCCTACTTTTGTCAAACGAATGCCACTATACCAATGCTTAATCTCTGACTATATATAAGTTTAAAAGAAACAATTCTCTTCAAATTAAAAAAATGACCCCAGTGAGATGGGAGATTCCTAACCTGAGAAAATCTTGACTTGCTTCATTTAACGTTTTAAGACTGTAGAAATGGCGGCGCTAAAGTGAAACTATGGGTCAGGCACTGTGAGATTAAAAAAATTATGCCACTCAAAGAAGTAAAGGAATTCCTATGCTCAATCTGCCAAGCTACAACTGACACTGTCATTGCATAAGCTGCGATGCATCATTCCCAGTACCCAACTACAAGTGCTGAAACAGATTACCACCACAAGCTGGGTAAGAATTGGTCTCCTGTTGTCATCAGAAGGAGGCATAATGGGGGCCTGTCTTCATCACTTGCATGACAGTCTGTCAGATGGTGCACCCCACAGTGTGCATTCTTGAAACTCAAACAGTGACAAGCCTGTGCAAAGAGTGCAGGTCACAAAGCACTTTATGGGTGACTTGACTCCTGAGAGGTCTTTTGTTATGCCCAATGACTAAGCACATGTGATACGTGTGGTCTCACCTTTGGCAAGACAGTATATTTTTTTGTCCTTAAACCAACTTGATGGCTTCATGCAAGTTTGAAAAAGATTCTAACTTCAATTCTCAACCAAATGAAATCCACTTGTCAAGTCAAACATATCAATATTTGCATCTCAGACAATCTTATCTCTAAATTAAAATTCTAATTTGAAGCATAGTTTTAGATATTGGTTGGCACGGACATTGAGGGATTGGTTTTGTCATGGTTGATGTCAGACAATTCAGTTGATTTGATCCCTTAATAACACAAATATCACTTCATGACAGCTTGGTTCATCTATCACAAGAAACAAAAATCTGTAAACTGCACTCTATATTGATCAAATATAGACAGATAACTTCATGTAAACTTAAAAATTTATGAAAACATGAGTGAAATACAGTTCAGTTTCACCTTCAATCATTGATCAGTTCATGTTCATAAAAAATAAATTCCAACTAAAACTAGAAATATGTTCTCAGGTGTTACAAATAAATTTGCTGGACATGGTACTTTTCCTGTACGGAAATGTGCAAAAAAAGTATTTTTAAAAATATACCAAATAACAATGTATTTATCAATTTTTTTTTCAACAAGTAATAACAGTATTAACACATTCTAAAGCACTGACCAAAATACTTGTCCTGAAAATGCATTCATCTTAGAACCTTAGATTAAAGTTGGTTTCTTTATCAAGAGTGAGTGACTTTAGTTTTACTCCACACTATTTGGCAGTAGTCTGTGAATAATCAAGTCTGGCCAGACAATCCAGTGATCAACATCATAAGCATTAATCTAAGTAACTGGGATACCATGACTCTTACAACAACTTCTGCATTATGGAAGAAACATTTAGAAATATTTAAGTCCTTGTGTCAGCCAATATCATCTTTCTGAACATTAGCATCACAACACTTAGACACCCTATAATCTGAATTATCACTAGATCCGTACTTCCGATTTTCCACACACTGCAATTATAATGTAGCATTAGACTAACAACGAGTCTCTGAAATGAACATATTTTACTGAAAACAGTTCATAATAAAAGGAAAGTCATAAAGTGAAATGGAGCCCTGAGACTTTCTTCATTTTCAAAACCTTTCACAGATAAAACTGTCTCTTGAGACAAGCCTGAAGCTGGGGGAATATGGACTTGCCACGTTTTCTAGACTTGTATGGGCTTTCTTGGATAAATTTGCTTCAGGGTCTGTACGACAGACTAATGTAGCATCAACTGAAGAGACTAATGTCCAGAGATGCTGACTTTCAGCACAGTGCTCTGTAACACTGGGATACTTAACATTTGTGGTACAAAATATGAGGAGCAAAAACGTCTCACTTTTCAGCAGTAGACAGAGACAACATCTGGAAATATCTAAACAAAACTTTGGTTTCAAATTTGGTAAAAGTAAAGTCAATAACAGTACTACACACTTTCAAATAGTTGTTAAGAAAACATCATATTATTCTGGTACATTAGAGCATCTGGTAATTAAATATACAATGAAAGCACATGTCGAAGGTCGCATACATAAAGCAGACAGAATAAACACCTTAATGCCAATAACAAATAAATATGAAACAAATAAAAGACATATACTGAGGGAAACAAATAAGGGATCAAATGAAAGCACAAGTGTTACTTTATTTATTTTTATTTTTTCAGGTCTCTTCACAAGTTAGGTGATACAAAATGTGAAAAAATCTTTGGAAAAAAGTAAAGGAACACTTGAGCCTTCATTTGATATGTTATTTTTTTCACTCAGTATACACTCACAGCTAAATATAACCTAGAAAGAAATGCACTAAGTAAAACATTCAGAAACACAAAATGTAAAAAGAAGCAATCATTCACACTGCACACTGAGGAGTGGAAACTGGCTTTCCATATATACACCTATAAATTTCAGCAATAGAATATACCACAAATCACAGAGACAACGTTGTTAATAAATATTCAGTTATTGCCATCACGGCAACACACTTAAGACCCTGTATCACCATTCTTGAAGTGCATACTGACTGCATACAGCTTTCATCGCTGCTGCTGCTGCTGATGATAATGATGACGACAATGACAAAGATGACAACAGTGATGATTTTGTTTGGAAATGATTTGATAATTCTGTAATAAGCTAACATAAATGCTCAACAAGTACAAGAGAAAATCAGATCTTAGTCCTCATTATCCCTAAATGAAGATCTGAGGACAACTGATTAGAGGTCAAAGCCCCAGGTTCAATTTGTGAAACTGAAAAAACACAAACAATAAATTCTGGAATAACTGATACATCAGTGTATCCCACAGGCTGTGAATAGAGTTTCTTGTTTCAAATAACTTACTATGGGTTTGGCTTATCTACAGTAAAAAACAAATGAGAGACAGACAATGATTTTGACAAAATTATTAAAATCTAAATATTTTAGATATTTAAATACTTACCTTACCATAGGTCTTATGCATATTACCTCTAGCTTCGCTAAACGAGATCAGACAGTCGTTGATTCGCCATCCCCTCGATGGCTACCTCATGTAATCTACGAATGTAGTCACGGAAGTGACGTGATCTCTCCACTCGCGCGAGAGCGCAGAATCCAAAATTCACTTTTACCGTCAACCGGAAGGTCCGAAGAGTCCAAAGTGGGGAGGAGCATCCAGCGTTGGGAGGGAGTCATCGCCCTATGGTAAGGTAAGTATTTAAATATCTAAAATATTTAGATTTTAATAAATTTTTAACTTACCTTACCATAGGTCTTATGCATATGGCTTCGACAGATGGATGGTGGTGTGGACTCCGGAGGACCATCCCTCAGCAAACAGTGCACATGCATCAGGAGAACACGGGAAAGCCAATGTCAACGGTCTCAGGATAATACCTGGAACAGGACAAAGAGCAACCCAATAGAACTCCAAAGAAAAACCGACGCACCCTGGGGGTGAGGTTAATCTTAAGACCAAAGGTAAGTAGAAGTGTAGTTACCTAATGGGCGGATGGTCGGGTAAGTTGCTGAGCAACCACCAATGGACCAAATGACTGTAACCCCTCCACGTCTTCAACTGCCAAGTCCCTCAAGTAGTGGGATGCGAAGACAGTTGATGACCTCCAGAAACAGCCCTCCATGATCTGCGGTACTGTGCAGTTCCGATGGAGGGCCATCGTAGACGCCAAGGCCCTGATCTCGTGCGGGTCACTTGCTACCGGATGAGGCAGGTGCTTGTCGTCATAGGCCGCCAAGATAGTCGATCTGAGCCAGAGGGCAATAGTATTTCTGTTTACTTCGCCTTTGCAGGACACGGCAACGGGAATGAATAATCTTTTGCGGGATCGTCTCCTAGAGGCTGACCTTTTAATATAGCATCTGAGAGCCCTGACTGGACATAGTAGCTCCTCCTCCAAGTCATGATGACCCAGGATCGTAGACAAAGGAGGGATGGAAAATAGCCTGTTAGGCTGCCCGGGAAGCTGGTTCTTAGCCACAAAATCCCAAAGCAAACCCAAATGAACACGTCCGTGTCTTGACTGTTCAAATCGGATCTGAGTAACGTCAAGAGCATGGATCTCGCTGACTCTAGCCGCTGTTGCCAATGATAGTAAGAAAACCGTCTTCTTGGAAAGATGTTCAAAGGAGGCTTCTTCTAATGGCTCGTACGGCGGCCCTCTGAGATGTTGAAGGACAACATTAAGATCCCAAGCTGGAGGACGGAACTTGGCCTTCTGGTCTTCCAGCTTGAAAGCTTTGAGAAGCGCAATAAGTTCTGGTATCTTGGAGATCTGTGTATCTGACTTGATAGCAAGGACAGAATTCTAAGCTGACAAATAGGTGCCTAAGGTACTGCCTTTGAGATGTCTAGAGTTCCGTAGGTAGAGAAGGAACTGTGCCACAAACTGAGGAGATGCTGCCATGGGATCTTGAGATCTTCGTGCGCAAAAATTCTCAAAAGAGCGCCATTTGTCGTCATATAAAGAACGGGTAGAAACTCTATGCGCACGAGCTATAACGTTCGCCACGTGCGCAGAGTAGCCCTTAGCCTTTAATGCTCTCTGCAGATGACCCATGCGTGAAGATGGAATCGCCGTGGATCCGGATGCAGCTGTCGACTGTGTGGATGTCGAAGCAGATGCAACCACTCTGGAAGTTTGTAAGGGTCTCCGCTGGCGAGCCGTCGAAGATCGGGAAACCACGATCTGGCTGGCCACCAGGGTGCGACCAAAAGCAGTCGGAGGTTCCGCGTCAGTCTGATCTTGGCGATTACATCCGAGAGAAGGATTGGAGGAGGGAACGCATATGCGTCCAGGCCTTCCCATGATAGAGACATCGCGTCGACTGCCCACGCCTGTGGATCCGGCACGGGAGATACGTACGTTGGTAACTGGTGATTGAAACTGGTGGCAAAAAGATCTACCAGTGGTCTCCCGAGTTGCCAGCAAATCTGGCGAAATGCGTCCGGATGAAGCATCCACTCCGTCGGGGATGGTTTGCCGGGGCGCGACAGGGCGTCTGCCAGGATGTTTTTGCAGCCGGGAATGTGACGAGCCGCGATCACGATGCCGTTGCTGTCTACCAGATCCGCTAACAGGAACATCTGGTCCAGAAGTTGTTTGGACCTGGTTGTACCCTGATTGTGAATCACCCACACGACCGTGGAATTGTCGGACGCTACCAGGAGTCTGGAGTTTGTTAGAACCGGTAGCCAGTGGCGGACCGCTAGGATGACTGCTTGCATCTCCAGGTTGTTGATATGCCACTCCCTTTCGGCGTCTGACCACAGCCCTGAGGTTGTCTGGCCGTTCAAGTGAGCGCCCCATCCCAAGAGGGATGCGTCTACAAACAATTCGTGGTTGTGGTTGAAGCTTGTCAAACAAACACCGGCGCAGACATTCCACTCTACCGTCCACCACCTGAGGTACTGATGCAGGTGCGGGGGTAGAAGAAATGATGACTGGAGGTCGTTCTCTCGAATGAATGGTAATAGGAACCTCTGTAGTGGGCGCAGCATAAGCCGTCCTCTGAGGGTGAGGTCCTGCGCCGACGTCAACAAGCCCAACAGAGACTGCCATTCTCTGAGGGTGAGAGGTAGGGACAGAGCTCGAGAATCTTCTGCCATCGATCGGGAGGGACCCTGACCAGATTGAGCCGAGTCAGGAACAACCCCCCAATGAAAGTTAACTCCTGCGTTGGTTCCAGTTGCGACTTCTCGATATTGATAATCCATCCCAACTGCTGAAGTAGGCGTGTGGAGAAGTCCAGTTGTTTGCGTAGCAACTGAGGATTGCAGTGATTTAGAAAACAATCGTCGATGTAAGGATCGAAGTCTATCCCCCGGAGGTGCAGAAACCGGGTGACAGGCAGTGTGACCCGAGTGAAAAGCCACGGGGCCGTAGAAATTCCAAACGGCAGCACTCGCCACTGGTAGTGTACTCCGTTGAATATGAAACGCAGGAATTTCCTGTGGCGTGGGAATACAGGAACGTGCAGGTAAGCATCCTGTAAATCTAGGCTGGCCATCCAAGCTCCGGGTGACAACTTGGCTCGGATCTGATCCAGTGACGTCATTCGGAAATGCGGGGGCTCGGCTAAATACAGGTTGTTGAAAGACGCCATGTTGTGAATCATCCGCATTTTGGTGGAACCTTTCTTGGGTATCAGGAAGATGGGTGAATAGAACCCCGGGGAGTGATGGGGTTCTGACACTATCTCTATAGCATGTTTTGTTAATAAAATGTTGATGTTTTCTAGTATAAGTACCTGTTGATCTATTGAGTACACTCGTGACCGGGGAGTGGTAGTCAACGGCGGAGCTCTGGCTAGTGGTAGCTTGTAGCCGGCTCTCAGGATCTTGCAAACAAACGGGTCTTCCAGGAATGTCCAGTTGGCCCAGAAGATCTCTAGTCTCCCACCTACAGGGGTCGGATGAACTGGTACGACTGGGGGTGGGAGGTCCCAGTCGTAGTAGTCCATGGCTTCAGCGGCCGGAGTAGGGACGCTTGCCCCTACCTCGACCGGACGTAGCTGGGGCATCCCTGCCGCGTTCTTGAGGCTTGCGCTGGACATCTGAGTCCTTGGTACGACCTCGTCCCCTCCCAAACGAGGAACGGATAGACTCTCTCCTGGGTACATATCTTTTCTTGGCATTACCCCTGGCTCGGCCACGAAATGCAGAGCCCAAGGCCTCGAAAGTTGACAGCGCCACTTCCGTGTTAGTAAGTTCGGCATGTTGTTTATACACCGTCGGTATCTTTGCATCAAAGAGGAACTTAGACGTAAATGGTGCACGAAGTAGTTGACGTTTAAATTCCTCTTGCCAAGAACAAGCATCTAAAAATCCAGATCGGCGCATAGTAGTAGTCATGGCTAGCGCCGCGCGTAAATGTCCAAGTAGGTCATGGAGTACTCTGCCTTGCCAAGCAAAAATGGTAGTTAAATGATCCACCCTCGAGGCATTATCCTCTGACAAATCCAAGGCTGCAGCGGAGGTGGCTGAAGCAAGAGCCGAGATAGGTTTAAGCATACGTTTCAGTTCCGTATCAATAGCTGCTAGCTTTGAATCCTGAACTCTGTAAGATGACGGAGTTGAGCTTGACAACCTCTTAATTGAATCGTCTAGCACCGCCCCGTTGTCGGCAAAATCCAGACTGTGTACTTTATAATCTGATTTCTTAGACTTCGACGCTTTGATGGTTGGATTTAAGGATAACTTCGCAAAGTCCGAGTCTAACAAAGCAACCGCATCCGCCACCATAGGGTGTGGTGGAATAAGTAACTCAGGAGACAAGTGAATCGACGCCGGGTTGCTTGAATCTGAAGAAGGGGAAGGACAGTCCGGTAATCTGTCGGCAATCCACTCAAAGACAGCAGTTAAGGAAAGATAGGTGCCATCACTATCACCAACATTGCCAGGTTCCTCCTCATAGTCTGGACAAAAGAACTGTTCCTCGTGATCCTCCCAGGAAATAGAGGTTGATTCTCGTCGCTGACTCGAGTTGGAAGCAGAGTTCTTAGTGTTAAATTCCTTGCAGGAAGTCTGCAGTGGTTCCGGCGATCGTGAACGCTGGGATCTAGAGAGACGCCGTGGTGATCTTGACCGAGATCGCACTCTACGTCTACTTCTGGTACGTGAGTCTTCCTCTAAGGAGCGCCTTGGAGAGCGGGAAACAGACTGGGAGCGCCGGCGTCTGCTACGGTGTGGAGAACGAGAGCGCTGACCCTTCGGGGACCTAGAACGAGATCTGCGCCGGGAGCGCTCAGCCTCTAAACGACGAGCGCGCTCTTCATCCAACTGGCGCTGTAACATTTCTTCTTTAGTCAGCGTATGAGACACTCTGGGGATTCGATAAGAAGTAGTTATAGGAGCAGGGTCCGGCAACAACATTGGCGCTGGCGTTGGTATAGGCGCTGGCGTTGGAATAAGCGCTGACGAAAACACCGGTGCTGATGTAAACAAAGGCGCCGGGACAGGCAGTGGCGCCGGGACAGGCAGAGGCGCTGGTACAGGCAACGGCGCTGGCGTAAGTCTAGGCGCTGTCGTTGGTAAAGGTGTAGACAACGAGGTAGGGAGTACAGCAGCGCCCGGTGTCAAGACAGATCGCAGAAGCTTCTGAACTTCAGGATGGGATAAGGCATCCGGGTGAGATAAATCTACAAAGGCGTCCGAACGCGTAGGCTCTGGAGAGGAGCGCGCCGGCGTAATAGATGAGCGCCCCACACTAGGTGTTGATACTGGTACTGAAGGCGGTGGTAGATCCTGGTCGTCAGGTAAGGATCCCAAGGAAGACGCTGGCGACGACATTCTTCTCTTATGTTGTGTAAAACGTTTCCTCCGAACCGCCAAAAAGGTCTTGAAATCGGCGAGAGATAACGCTTGACAGTGTAGGCACCGATTATCGCTGGAGCAAACAGCGGACGCACAATCCGGACACCAGGGATGTGGGTCCTTGGCTGACTTCTGCCCCTTGGAGACAGTACAATAGTGTCGAGTCATACACAGAAACTGTAACAGACAAGAAACCAAGACTTGACGATATGTTGATACAATACTAGGAGAAAAAAAACCCTACATAAAAATGTAGAAAGTAGTTGCACCCCTACGTAAAAAATAGACACACCCGTAAATGCGGGGCAGCGAAAAACAACAACCACAATGGCTGCCTTCGCTACGCTGAAATTCATGGCAGAAAATGGTATGATAAATACCGAAAACACAAGTGAAAATGACCAAGCATGGGCAGAAACATGACGGGCAAACAACCAACAAGATGAATTACCCCCATGGACGCCATACCGTTCTCACCTACGATACGGACAAGCCCTGCCTGAGTGAGAAAAGAACAGCACGAGGTAGCAAGGTAAGCACATTAAATGCTTGTATGACTTGACTTTAATACATAATGAGGGGATACAAACCATACCTACCAAGGAGTAGCAACTTTATTGAAACTACACACAGTAGGAAAAAACTGCAAACCAACACGTCCGTTCGCACGAACGCTAAAGGTAAAAGTGAATTTTGGATTCTGCGCTCTCGCGTGAGTGGAGAGATCACGTCACTTCCGTGACTACATTCGTAGATTACATGAGGTAGCCATCGAGGGGATGGCGAATCAACGACTGTCTGATCTCGTTTAGCGAAGCTAGAGGTAATATGCATAAGACCTATGGTAAGGTAAGTTAAAAATTGCATAGTATCATCACAAACACTGTCTGAAACTTTCTGAGGCTGCCTGTATTAAAAACTGAAATGTTTTCAGGTAAGCAGTAGGTGGTCTACTGTCTTTCAGCCTTTGTTTCCATTTTAACAAGAACTACAATCTGACTTTATACATTTGGAATGATTAGATATGTAGTCAATGGCTTTTGTAGCAACTAATTTCATATCACAGGAACACATGCAAACAAGCTTTCTGCTTGTCCCTTCACTTGAAAGCTTTTCAAATGACAATATCAATTCTGATATCAATTTTTAACTTACAACCATACAGGCATTACCCTTTCTTTAAAATTTCATTTCTGTATAAAGTGCATGGTATTTTATAATGTGGAATTGCTTTATAGTCAACGAAAAATCAGTACAAAATATTAATCTGTAATTACTGAGTAAAGGTTTACCTTTTAAAGCATTTGTCCTTTCTTTGTACATTTGATTTCAATATAAAGTGCATGGTATTTTATAATGTGGAATTGCTTTTACTATCATTAAAAAACTGGTACAAAAAAAATCCATTTAGAGCATTTCCCTCTAACCTTTGGACTTCATAATTCATATGCATCATCCCTGCTTCTCAAAAATCCTAGATCCACCCCTGTACTGGGTGAAGTTTTCCCTACCTATCACAAATTATGCACTGGTCTTCTTCTTGCATTATAAAAATACATATCTTTCAAACACAAATTACTTTTCAAACATAATACTAGTAATTACTTTTCTTCAAAGTACAGGACAGTCTTGTCTAGAAGATCTACATCACGGATCTGTACAGTCAAGGTGGATAATACCTTTCTTGGTGCATTACAGGCCAATACATATTGAGACAGGTTTTGTTGGGAGACATTCTCAGCAAAGTGGTGTATATCTTGAAGATAGTCCGATGGACTGAAATAACGCTGACATCGTTTGCCGTCTGCTGGCAGTTTGACTGCAAGCAGCAACCTCTCTTCCTGTTCTGTTGGTTCTGGTGGTAAGGGATGTTCTGGAGGGGGCAGATTTAATCCAGAGAGAGACTGAAATGATACAGAGGCTGGATCATTTTGATCTTTTTGTTGAGTTTCCGTTTTATCACTTTTGTGAACTGTCATACCACTAGGCTGTTGGGTGGACTGGGACTTAGCGACTCTGGTTTCATTAAGGTGAAGGTCATCCATGTCAGAATGGAGGGATGCAGGCTCATCTTGCTGGACATCTGGATCACCAATTGAGGGCAGACGGCGGAATTTGTTAAATGATGATGGAGGTCTCATAACTGTTACATTTGGTAAATCTGTGAGGAAAACAGACAAGGTGAAAAATGTATTGGTCACAGATGAGAGTTCATGAAAGTTGCTGAAACAGCAGAAATGACAAAAGAGTCAACATGTGCTGGTGTGATTGATCAAATACGGTAATCGACACTGATCGTTCAATCAACTGATATGCACAGCAATTACTGATAACCTCGGGAGACATATCATAGCAATGTTCATAAAAAATGAAACATCAAATTTATCTTTAGAAAGTAGGCATTTCATTGTTACGTTTGTTAAATCACGATGAAAACAACTGATGTAGTTTCCTGACTTGTAAAACTGTGATGTAAACAACATATTTGCATGCACAACAGAAAGTAGCCCAGATCATCTTGATGATGGTATTAATGTGCCTCTTTCATCTGCACAATGATGTTGCCCACATTAGTTTTGTGGTGAGGTTATTATCCAATATTGATCGATTACAGAGCTCTGATTATCAATCTGTATAGTGCAGGTCATCACCAACACTAGTGTAAAATACTGTTTGATCCAGTGAACACACTTTTTATTGCCAAATGAATAATCATAATAACTATTAAAAATACACTGCAGCAGACATGATAGAGGTGACTAAAAGAGTGCTGGAGGAAGAAGCGAGAGAGTTTTGTTTAATGCCACACTCATCAATATTCCAGGTGCATGGTGATGGTCTGTAAATAATCAAGTCTGGATCAGACACTCAAGTAATAAACATGAATATCGATCTACGCAATTGGGACACAATGACGTATGTCAACCATGTCAGTGAGCCTGAATACCAGATTCTGTTAGTTGCCTCTTACGACAAGTATGGATTGCTGAGGACCAATTCTAAACCAAATCTTTATAGGATGCTGAAGGAATAAGAGTCAAGATGAAGATATGAAAATCAGTATTCTGTCCTGAGTCTGTAAATGATTGATCACCAAAAGAATTTTGCATGATCCAACTTGTAACATAATGACTTCTTCCTTGGATGTGAGGATGTGGTTGAAGAGACAAAAATATTGTAAGTAACGTAACATATTGACACCCACTTCACTCCAAAGAGTGAAATTGTTATGTTTTAAGCTATGTCATGCAAAATCCTATTGTCCACCAATTAAGTACATATTTTACTATCACTAGAAAGTAGTTTGATTTTGTAACACCATGAAAACAAATCTTAATAGCATGTATTCTCAGACGATTTTGAAAAATCGTGACATCACGGTCTAATATCAGTTTGGGAATCAGTTAGATTATGGTTTGTTTTATCATGTTATAAAATTAAAACTACTTTCTGCTCATAGTTGAATATGTTTTAGAATCCTTTTTGACACAGCTTGTAAACATAAATTGATTTATAACCATTATGACAACAAGCAATTTAGAAAGAATGGTCTTTGAGAAAAAGCTCTAACTTGGAAGCTAGGCAAAACCCTGACAAGATTAAATGACAGTAGATTGTGAAAACATAAAGCTTTCATTTTTCACAACTGTCATGATTTTACACTTACACCAACGGCAACCTGTAAATAAGCCCAGACCAATTTTATTTCTTGTTTTACGGATCCTCCTGCCATAATTTTTCAAGAATAAGAAGAAAAAAAATTAATTTTACCCGCTCCTAAAATAAAATCCTAACATTTTTATAGGTTGAAAACCTAAACTCACTATGAAATACTTTACAAGTTTTTTTTACCCATATTCACTTCAGAAATTGCCAAAAGTAAAATACTTTGAGCATTCAGATGGAATATTACTTTGATTGGAAATTTTATTTTTATTTTTTTTCCTGCCTGCCTTTAGGTTTTCAGAGGAAAAAAATCCATAAAACAAAAAGTAAAATTACTCTGGCCTAAGATAATTTTTCCACGGAAATGTAATGAATTCTACAGCAACCCACATAGGCATAACTCACATTGTTACTGAGACATGCCCCTCTTACGGGGTGAAATTTTGTTCACGAATTGTACACTGTTGTCAAGAAGGTTGGGTTAAGGTAATTAAATGTGGAAATGAGTAGTTTAGATGACAGGGTTTCATTTATAACTATGCCAATAAATAATTTATGTATTTGTACCCCCTTAGAGTATATGTGATCTTTAAACAATAATCTGCAACGCATTAAGATATGTTTCACTGTATCTGTAGCTGCATAATATTGATAATAGTAATTAGCATAGAAAGCAGTATCCAAATACCTTTCTCCACTGGTGGGGGTTGACTTATCCGAGAGCTTGTAGGTCGCTGCCGTGACGACATGGGCCGCACTCTCTGAGTGGATGGTGGACGAGGGGGTGGAGAAGGGACATAACCTTCGTCTGAACCACTTGACACTGGTCGAGGACTCTCCAAATCATCTCTGTGCCCCACACAATAGAAAGAATCATGACTGAGCGAGTGTGGTTTCATACTGCATTCAGGAATATTCCTGCAATATCATGGTGGAGGACACCAGAAATGGACTTCACACATTATGTTTCTGTTAAAAATCAAAAATGGATCTTTGGCATGACGAGCTAACACGCTAACCAGTGGGCTACCCCACATGGGAAAACAATGACATGTGTCAACCAAGTGAGCAAGTCTGGCCACCCGATTCCATTAGTCACCTCTTACGGCAAGCATGGGTTGCTAAAGACCAATTCTAACCTGGATCTTTAAAGGTCGAAGTTGATGTGATAAGACATTTGCAAAGTTGGTGGGTGAGTGAGGTTTGGTTTTAGGCTGACTTTTGCAATAACCCAGCAATATTACACTGGGGAGACCAGTATTAGACTTAACACACTGCACCCATGTGCAGAATCGAACCCAGGTCTTTGTGTGACAAGCAAATGCTTTAACCAGTTGGCTACCAAATGCTCCACTTTTGCAAAGAAAGGTTTTGACAATGACAAAAAAGCTCACAACCAAAGTGGACTTTTCATCGAAAAAAGCAGAAAAAAATAACAAGAGTTTAGTTGAGATTTCAAAACAGTGATAGAATATAAAAATGTATTTGTCATAATAAAACTGGAAATTTTAACTATAGATTGTACATTTATACACTTATCCTATCTCATGGTATGCACCTGTCCCGATGGATACCCCTCTGACCTGACAACATCACAGACTTCTGGAAGCTCCAGTCCAAGATGAGAATGACAGAGACAGGCTGTCAGGTGAACATATGAACTATCTGAACACTTACTGGGATAATTGACAGGTCCTGCGATGGTGTGGGAGCAGAGGTCACGTGCCAGAAGCCATAAGTTTGTCACTTAGCCAATGGGACATTTTCACACATGGTCACAGGAGAAGAAGAAAGGTGCATACCATTAGATAAAATATGTTTAAAAATTTGATATTGTATCTTTAACAAGACTCATGCAGATATGACCTGATAAAGGGACCAGAAGTAACCGCCCAACCATTCACTTGGGCAGAGAAAAAGAGAGTGACAAAGACTGGTAATGGTCTGGTCACATGGGACGATGTGGTGGGAAAAGGGAGGCAACACCACTGGGTGAGTGATTTTACATTTGTTTCAGGGAATGAAGTGATTCAAGTTTCTGCATACCCATGTGAAAAAAAGGACTGGTAAGCAAATAGCATGAGTCAAGATAAGGACAAATTTAATAATAACATATACAGTGGGACTCTGTTTTGCCGGACTTGCATCCTCCTCCTTGATGCTGTGTGTGACCTTTCCCCTCTCAACAGCAAAGGGTCCCCAAACGTTGGGGAGGGGGAAGGGGTAAGAGAGACACCCTCAGTGCTGGAACGTCTCGCTTGTTTGCCTGCCTGCTGATGAATCATGGGTGTCTCTTCATAACATCCTGCTACTCCTGGAAGGAGGAACCAGTCTCAATTATCTCAGTTTAACATGATATATGGTGATGCTGTCACTTGTAGAGATTCCATGCTCTTTCTTTCGAGTGTGCAGAGAACCATAGTTTTTATTATGTGGTTTTGGTTTTGACGTGAACAATGACATATTTATTGACATTTTTCCAATGCCTATCATTGTTAGGATGCGTATCTGAGTGAGTGAGTTTAGTTTTATGGTGCACTTAGTAATATTCCTGCTTTATGGAGGTGGTCTGTAACAAATTCAGTCTGGATCAGACAATCCAGTGATCGACAGCATTAGCATTGATCTACACAAGTGGAAATCAGTGACATACATGTGTCAACAGTGTCAGCAAGCCCGACTACCCATATCACTGCTATGATTCGGTTCAGTTCATTGAAAACTTAACCTGACACCTTACTTTGACATTCGACAACCATTACCACTATTTTGATTCCTTATCTGAATAACTATTTTAATTATTTCCACACACACAGATTGTAATTTTGAACACAATCCGAGCAGTTTCGAGCCTGACATAGGGCAAAATGTGATTTGTTGACACCGGGCTAATTATCCAGTGAGAATTGTTGTTAGTACTTGTAGACATTGCCAGGTTGATGATGAATTTCACTCTTTTAAAAGCTGACTCTGGGAGTTAAATGAAATCAGATGTATTTACTTGTCTCAAGAATCATAAAAATAATAAAAAATGTCCAAATCGATGCTGACGGTGACCAATATCTGAAAAATCAAATTGAATCAAGGTTTGTTTGAATTGTTGCAGATCTAGACCCAGTCCTGTTAGTCTCCTCTTACGACAAATATGGATTACTGGAGATCAATTCTAATCTGAAACCTAACAGATATTATGTATTAGAGCTGTGTACTGGAAATACACTGTACTGCAATCCATACTGCCATGTACAGGGAGCTAAAGGGTTTGATGGTGATTTTGTACATGCAATGCTGATTTTCTACATGCTTCAATCAACCAACCAACCAACCAACCAACCAACCAACCAACCAATCTGTTCGACACAGATCAGCAAATAATTCATTTGGGTAAGCTCTGTCTGGGGAAGGTTCATAATTTCCCTGCAACCGACCATCTGCCCAATCATCAACCATTTTACTGTACTCCATAAATGAATTGGTGAAATCGAGAGCTGTAGTTAAACATCATGCTGATGTTGGGGAAAGAGACCCTTCTGTTCTCCCATTTCTTTCGTCCATAGATTAATAGAGGTAATGAAACATGATCTGACCCTATGTTATTGCAATTATCCTTGTGTCATGAAATTTTGATCACTTAAAAACTATTGCCGAATTTTCAAAGCAAATTCCATATAATGTAATTTACAAATCTCTTACCTCTAAACCAGTCTCAGTAAACTTAGTCTCAGTGTATTTCGTTACACTCCACCACTGAGTCTAACACAATCTAGTAGGTCGCGTCAGGTAACCTTTGAGCGACTTATAAGCGTCCAATCAAACGTGAGACAGTTAAATAGATTTAACCAATCAAACAACAGCTACTATTTAGGGATCGGAGGGACTTTCAAAATATTCAGGTTACTGACACAGATCTCTCCACAAACAAAAACCTGTATGTAACACAGTTATTTGACCAGCAGTACATACGCTCTTGGGGTTCTGTTGACATGGTTACCATTAGCCAATATTTCTGCAAGATGACATCCTTGAATATTGCCCAAAACACTATTTTCAGCGACTGTTTACTCACCGTTGTCATAGCTGTAACGTGCACCACCTGGAAGTGAGCGTATGCTAAATCTAAGCATTAAGAATCATTCGGGTATGAACCTTTTTGAGATAAAAAGTTCAAAAGGTATGTGCGAATGTCCACTTTCATGATTTGGTAAGGTTACCTGACGCAACCTCCCATAAGGTTTCGTTAAACTCAGTAGCGGAGTGTAACCAAAAGCACTAAGGATAAGTAGACTGACCTGTAAACTTGATTATTTGTGTCAAACACATCCAAAATCCAGGTGTTTTTACCACTTTTCACATGGTTTCCCTCTCACTGACCCAAAAAGCTATGCCACACAAGTTTGATCATATGATTTGCTGGCTTGTCACATAAACAGGATGACTTGTATGGACAATCTCGTGTGTTAATGTCAGAGTAAGAGCAGTCCCAACATAGACAAGCAGAAGACAGTTGTGCTGTCAGTATACAAACAGTGAAGTTATTACTGTTTACATTTTATTTGAGCTATTAAAGTTACATTATTGACCTAGGGTTAAAAAGTAGTTGTTTGCTGAATATGGGCTGTATATGTGTTTGGTAACTTGACACGAAGCATTTTCTGGTCATTATTAAGGAAAAGTAAACAGTGTTGCCAGATGATCAAAACTGCAGAAACCGAAAATTATTGTTATGAAAAGCGAGAATTACCATTCAAGAGGGGATGATTGGTGTTACATGTCGTTTGAACTTGTGTGACTTGATGATAATTTGGGGGCTTTTAGTTATTTTAATGAGTTCTCCAGTAATTGTTGTGTTAGGTTCTGTTAACAATCTCAGTATACATTAATTTATGAATATTATTTGGGATGGGGGATCGGGACAACTCTTACCCAGTATCGACACTTTGTGTCCTGTCTGCCATGCATGAGACAGTTCGACCACCGACAGGTGTCAGTCCGGATATCGGGGTCCCGCCCGGATCACAACTCTGTTACCATATTATATTCCACAAAACATCGTTGTCGTTAAATCTTTGCTTTCAGGGCAATTTGACCATAATACTGGGGATACAATGATGTCTTTTATCGTTAATGTTTCTGCTGTCACGACGTTTTAACTGTTAACATTTATTCCACCTCTGCCTCAGAGTCGAGACTGGCCCATCCACTAGGCTGGGTGTTTACAATCGCGTCATAAATGGCCACAAAACAAACAAGAGTTACATATTGTCTGTTACATTTGCCTACAGAGCAAACCTTGTGCACGTCTAGACTGAACTGCCGAAGAATGAAAACTGCTAACATCCGTTGAAGTTTTAGAAATCTTCGCATCATATCTACCATGGCGACTGGCAGGTCGCGCCATATTTACAATACGGAGCAAATCAAAGCGTGGCGATGTGATTCGTCAATATTTGGTTTCTTTTGATATTTATTCCTTCGAAATAAAACACACATACACTGATATCCTTATTTGAGGTAAAACTGTTTCATAGCAATATATGTTTTCATTGAGGAGACACGTACATTTATTTGATATTTAAAAAGTAGGATTATCCAAATCGAATGTGGATTTCTCTTCTTTTATTTATTTAAAGATGAACACACTGTAGTCAATGTTTCTGTACATACTACAGGACATGCTTCTATTCTATTGAAAATTAAATTTCTGATCTACATGTAAATCTTGGCATGCCAAGACCCGAATCATTTCCAGATGCCATTTTGTGTGACCCTTTCTCTTGCATCGCGCTTTGTTCTCTAAATTTCGTTTGGAACCGAACGCGTAGCTGTTGATCAACGCCTCTCGGTTACAAGAGGTCAAAGGTTGCTGATCTTACCCGGATCTTCACGGGTATGATCTGTAGGAACGTTTTTGTCTTGAAAGAAACTAAAACGTAAAACAGCTCGTGAAAACGGGGCTACGGACAGTTACAAAACACTGTACACATCACACCGTAGTCGTGAATAAGTTTAACCAGAGATAATCTAAAACTTCTATATATATAGTCTTCCTGGTTTTACATCGCTTGTGGCAATGTTACGGCGAGGAACACATGTCCAGTTTACCGGGCGCAGCACCAGCCAGCCACCACCCTTTACTATCCATATAGGGTTAGCTAGGGTTTGGGGTTAGGGTTATGCACCCTTTCGATCCATAGGTTTACTAGGGTAGGGGTTCGGGATGAGCATCCTTTACGATCCTACGGGATTGGGGTTAGGGTTTGGCACCCTTTCGATCCATAGAGTTAGCTAGTGTTTGGGGTTATAGTGTCTGGCACCCTTTCCTATCTTCAGAGATTGCTAATTAATCTGAAAATCCATTTTGGGATTCGAACCCTTGAACCACTTATGTCCCATGCCTCCAACCTTAATTCAAAGTTTTGTGGAATACAATATTTTATATGCCAGTACTGTCACTGAAAATGTCGTAATGTATTTCAAGGAAGACATAGTTTTTAATAATGTATTTCCAGGTAGCCTTAATTTAAGAGTGTCAAAGTGATACCCGATAAAGCTTATTCGTCCGTAGTGCACGATGTCTGTTCATTTCTCTGCATTCCTCCCTCGTAACAAGTAGTGAACTGTGTCAATATCATAATGATAGTTAATTGTTTTAGGACCGAAATTCTGCAACAAACTCACAGAGTTGGTATGATGTTAAGATTATGATCAACGTTTCACTGAGCATTTTATGTTTGTTAGATTTCTAGTTGAACTGCAATTCATCGGTCCGCTTTTGAGTCAAATAGACTACAGCTGATAACTTAACTTGTGTATGCGCATGAGCAAACAAACCTAGCCTGGCATCACAGTACACGCAATTTATCTGTCTGGTAGACTCCACGCACTAATTCTCACGGAGAAAAACCTGATGGGGTTATATTGTTGTTTTCACCTTACGCATATTTTCATAAGACCCGGAAAGACATGATTAAAAAAACAAGAAAACAAATGTCCCCGTAGTACGGAAGCCTTTTAGGGACATGTGCTTTTAAATTTTTTGGTTGAAAGTTCAAGATACTAAGTTGAAATTAAAAATACATATTAAGTTGAAATTTCAGGAAAAGTATCTAGAAATTTCAAACTCAAGTGGAAATTTCAAAGTAGTTCTCTTGAAATGTCAATGTAATATATATATCTTGAGAATTCAACTTATGTTGAAATTTCAAGAAAAATATCCATAAAATATCTATAAAACGCATGGCCCTAAAAGGTGTCCGTAAGATTTTGAATAATATGTATTGAATATTGAATCAGTTATAAGTTGAAATTACAACATAGGATTTTGAAATGTCAGGGCGTTTTTAAATTAATCAACTTATTAACTAGAAATTTCACCATATTTACTAGTTGAAATTTCAACAGGGGAAAAATTTTTTTCTGTTTTTTTTCTTTCTGGCTGATTCTCCATGATTAATGTCAATTTGAAATATGTGAATGAGCCTTTAGAGACAATTTGCTTTGGATGCGGACATGTTCGTAATGCTCTGTTCGCTGTAAACCGAACTCTTCTAATACAAATGTCCACACCATAACTGGATACAGTAAGGTGTTTGAGAAGCAGGTGCAGAAGTGCTCCTCATAAGCGTCTCGTCATTCAATGATTCATTAAAGGTCACATGCAACGTAAAACACAACTTTGCAGATTCTGATACCTTTCGGTATGCACTGACCGAAACACATCATCAAAAATGCCAGTTCAACCTATAAAGTTGAAAAAAAAACGCGATGAAAAAAAGCCCGCGAAATCGGAGTTCAAACGATTCACTAAATTTCCCCCAGCTCTAGGGGAAAAGGTGATTTCAACAGCTGTGCTGAGCTGCGCCCATAACGCATGCGCATTGAATAGGTTCCCTGTCAGTTTAAACCGTTCCATTACATTAAGTATCATGTTACTTAAGACAGTAAAAATACATTAGTTAACTCAGACGAAAACCGAATTAACAGTGTCGGTAGATCAGAAGTCCAGTTACTGGGATATCTCGTTCCGCATCGCGAGAATTGTCAGTCAAAATGGCTTCCGATAACCCGAACACCTGTAAGGTTGGTTCTACATTTTCAACATGAATATGCCATACCCTCTAAGAAGGATTCTAGACATTGACGCTTTGACATCCTCAAAAATATAAGTGCCACAACATGCAATGTATACGTAATTACTTCACTAAACGATACAAATAAATCCAATGACTCTAACGACACGCTTTTTTCCTCATTACAAAATATATACAAAGAGATCTTAATCATCTGGGACGTGATTGGTCGTCGTGCGCAACAAAGGGATCCTCCTGTACTGAACCCGGCCCACTTGGAAGCTGCTTTATTCGAAGAATGGCGCAGGTTTCCCCTTCAGAGGATAAGGAGGCTGACAGGGGGTGTGGGGAGGAGAGTTCCGGCAGTCATACAGTCTCATGGAGGTTACACTCTGTATTGACCTTTACTTGTGGAAGACACGCAAAATGACTCTTTGAATGTTCGCATTCACCAATAGATTCAACATTCCATGGCCATACTAAGTCTTGTGCAAACATGGTTTTATATGAAAATCAAGTTGTTGTTTTTCAATCGGCACGAGATACAAGGGGCATTTATTTACGTTCTTTGTGTATAGCGTGGGTGAATGTTTGAGCAATTTACAGAAACAAACATTATTGTAAGACTTTTTCCAGAAGTGAGTTGGTTTCATCAGCTGTCAGCTGTCGACTGACGATAGATTATGTCCGTGGATTTTAAGAGGTACGTGTATTTTGTATTTCACTGTGAAATGCATTCATATTTATATACTATTTGTTTTCATTATCCATATCACATAAACAGGTGTGCTGTATTTTGATATGATGTGTTGAATAAAGGAATTGTTCAATACATGTGTTCGATAATCTTTTTTTCTAATCTCATTTACACACCTATGTCTCGAATACACCGATAAGTCGTACTTATTGTTTGGTCCCCAGTGATTCGACGCATCGGGATTTGACTATTCCAAAAAAAAAAAACAAAAAAACCTGTATATTTCGCAAAATCTATTTTTTTAGCTATTTATGTCCCTTCAGCACTTCAGTACTTCAGTGTTTCCTTGTACAGCCAAAAAAGGTTTTGAACTTTTTAATCCTATATGCCGGTTTTCAGAGAAAATGTATAACAATGCGTGAGAAAAACACATAAGGGTTTTGCGGTGCATAAGTACACCCGTGCTGTCCCGTAAACCGAAGAGCCTTGGGAATCGAAAGTGTGACGCGAAATATTTCACGTTCGGTGATATGGTTGACCTGCCACAAGGCATCCAAAGTGACAAAAAAAAATTTCTGTTCAACACAGACATGGACTGTGCTGTTGACCAAGAATGAAAATAGAAATGGTGGAAGCTGACAGCAAAGCGACACGACAATGTTGACTTTGTCTAATTGAAATAGAACTATTTTTCCCCAACCCACCGTCAGGACACACAGGCACCACAAATTCAAATACAAGCCAACTGATAACATTTACGATAAGAACACATATTGGGAAAGATAGCAGGATTTATACTTATGCAGGAAATCATCGCAATGTTTACCACGTTATCATATCTGACGGTCAACAGTTTATGAAGAAGGCTGTTCATTGATGTCCAACAGAGCGAAACGCCGTGATGTGCTTGACGGTGACACTTCAGATCGAGCAGTTGAGCATTCATGACTATTGTAGGGTTATACACTATGGCCTCACCTCGCAGATGGCTACGGAAACGACGAATTGTCCTTATTGGTTTATTATTAAGTGTCATAGTCGCTCTGAAGTACAGTATACGGATGAATCACAATGAACTGTCTCGAGAATTGCCAGATGCCTTGTTACGTCTTCACCATCCACACGATCCTAATGTGAAACTCGTGTCTGCTCTAATGAATTTGACTGATCCAGGAGTCGGTGGGGCAGGTTTGTTTTTAGATGTGAGGAAACTACCAAAAGAAGAAGCCGAGAAGTTCCAGAGGAGTTTGGAGCAGTGGGAGTACTCCACTTATACCAGTAGTTTGGTACCACTCCAGAGATCTCTGCCTGATATCCGTCTTAAAGGATGTCACTCGCTGTACACAGACCTCAACCTCCCTGAAACCAGTGTGGTCATTATCTTCCACAACGAGCACTGGTCAGTCCTGCTTCGGACTATCCACAGCATCATGAACAACACTTCGCCTCATCTCATCAAGGAGATCATCTTAGTGGACGATGCATCTACAGACGAGGTTCTGAAGGGACCGTTAGAGGAGTATGTCTCCCGATTCAGCAAGGTGCAGCTACTACGAGCTGAGTCCAGACAGGGCTTGATAAGAGCACGGATGATTGGTTTTGAACAGTCCACCGCTCCTGTAGTAGTGTTCATGGACGCACATTGTGAATGTTTCCCTGGCTGGCTGGAACCATTGGTGACAAGGATTGCCGAAAACCAGAGCATAATAACTACCCCTAACCTTCACGGAATAAATTCTAAAAGCTTCAAAATTGAAGACTGGGGGAACGGAAAGAATCTTGAAATACCTGTTCTCACCTTCCCCAATCTTTTCTTCGCCTGGACCAAAATGTCAGAAGTGGAGTGGAAGAAGAGACAACGGGAGACTGACCCAGTTCGGTCTCCAGCTATGGTTGGATGTGTCATTGCCGTCAACAGGAATTGGTTCAAGAAGCTTGGTATGTTTGATCCTGGTTTGGAAATCTGGGGTGGAGAGAATACCGAGTTATCTGTCAAGACATGGCTCTGTGGAGGTGGACTGGAGATTATTCCCTGTTCAAATGTGGCGCACATGTACCATCCTCATCGACCATCGAAGGAAAGTGACATCAGGTACAAAAGAAATATAGCTCGAGTGTCCAATGTATGGTTGGACAAATACAAACATTTTACAGACAATTACGACGGTAGCATTGTGGATTATGGTGACATTTCGAAAAGGATAGCTCTCAGAGATTCACTGCAGTGTCATCAGTTTGAGTTTTATTTGACGCATGTTTATCCCGATCAGTTCATCCCAGGAAACGGTATTTACACAGGGCCGATACGAAATGTTGAGGTTTGTAACCATTGCCTCGACCCGGGAGGCAAAAGGAATGGGGATTCCGTGAATGTTTTGTTGTATACTTGTCATGGTGAAGGAAATCAGCGTTGGGATTTCACAGAGCATCATGAGGTTAGAAGAGGAGGACTATGTTTAGATTCAGGATATGGATCTAACGTTATGATGGAAAACTGCCACGGTCAGAGAGGAAACCAGGAATGGGAGGTGGTCAGTCTCAATGGTCACGTGTTTCTCCGGTCAAACGGATATTGTGTTGGCGTTACTAAAAATAAATCTGCTCTTGTCTTGGAGCTGTGCCACAATTCTGCACTACTACAATGGACTTGGAAGGAACACAGGAAACCTTTGATTTCATGATCGTATATTCTTGTTACATATGACAATGATTTATTGTCAGTCCCAAAGACAGGTAAAGTGAGTAGAGGGAGTCATTTTATAAGAGGGTAAGATTCTTCATGTAATGCCAATCAAACAAATCGGGAGTCATTTTAACAAGCGACTGCAGTTTCAGATTGCTCCATTTTATGCACTTTAACATATACGTTTGATTTTCGCAGACTTCTACTTACCTGAAACACAAAAAATGTGATAAATGTACTGTAGATTTTGCGGGTTTTTTTGGGGTGGTGTGGGTGGTGTGGGCGGTGTGGTGTTAACATGGTAGAAAGTCACGCAAAATGGGGATCGTACACAGCAAACCAATTAGTTTGACGTTGACAGATATTATGTAGAAAAGTAAAACATAAAAACAGCTGCATTGATACTCACTACTTTTTGATATCCCCCGTACCAGCGCATTATACCAATGTGTTGAGATGATAATTATAATGATAATGATAATGACAACGACGACGACGAATGAGGAAAGTAATCAACCTTATTTCCTTTCAAGTCCATAAATAGACATGGGTGGTCAATCAAACCATGAAAAATGGAAATATTAAGCTACTGAACTAATGTTATCTCTGAAGGGACTCGGTATAGGTGCAGAATGTTAGAGGATGCTTTGTTTCTTCTGTCATGACATAGGCACCATCATCTCCATCGCCGGAGAGGCTAAAATTGTGACGCTTCTCGGTTCAATGAGCTTACTTCCGATGCAATATTATGTACGATGCGATGCAAATCGTGACGCTTCTTGGTTCAATGAGCGTACTTCCAGTGCAATATTATGGCTGAATGAACACTGCGCACCTCACTCGGAGGCTCTGACAAATTACAAAGAAAACACCATTAACGTGAACGCTCTTTAATTTTGGCAACATTTAATCACTGTAAACAATGGAAGTTCAATGTAAATATCTCGAAAACTAATTATATAAAGTTGTAATATTTGGAGCGAGCCCAGCACGTAACTCCAAACTTTCTTTTGCCCTTTGAGCACCAAATAATTCCAATGTGATGGGTACACATACTTTGGAATCCATCTTCATAGAAATGGAGGGATAATAACTGCTATTACAAGACTCGCTCTTCACTCTTGAAAAAAAGTCCGAAATTTAAATTTGCAGATGGATACACCGGGAAGCATTTGAAAGCATCTGACATATCGATTCAGTCTAAGTAAACTTAGTCTCGGTGTATTTCGTTACACTCAACCACTGAGTCTAACAAAAGGTCGTAGGAGGTCGCGTCAGGTAACCTTAGAGCGACCAATGACAGTCCAATCAAACGCGAGTCGGTTAAATAGATTTAACCAATCAGACAACGGCTACTATTTAGGGATCGGAGGGACTTTCAAAATATTCAGGTCACTGACACAGATCTCTCCAGAAACAAAAATCTGTATATAACACAGTTATTTGACCTGCAGTATATACGCTTTGGGGTTTCTGTTGACATGGTTACCATTAGCTAATATTTTCGCAAGGTAACATCCTTGAATATTGCCAAAAACACTATTTTCAGCGACTGTTTACTCACCGTTGTCATGGTTGTACACACACCATGTGCATCACCCAGAAGTGAGAGTACACTAAATAGCATTCAGAATCGTTCGGGTACGAACCTTTTCCAGATAGAAAGCTCAGAATGCATGTGCGAATGTGCACTTTTGCGATTTGGTAAGCTGTGTTCTGATTGGTCAATCTCAAAGGTTACCCGACGCGACCTCCCATAAGGTTTTGTAAGACTCAGTAGTGGAGTGTAACGAAAGATACTGAGGATAAATCTACTTAGACTGCAAATCGATTTTACCTATTCTCACCTATGGATGTGAAGTTTGACGTTACGAAAGCCTACAAATTGTAGAAACGATACGCCGTAAATTTTTGAAATATGCTACTGGATTCCATTCGTCTATACCAAGCTTCATATTATATGGAGAATTAGGCAGATTACCTACTGAAATATATATATTTTTGTGGCCGCCATATGGCTGGAATATTGCTGAGTGCGGCGTAAAACTAAACTCACTCACTCACTCACTATATATCTTTCTAAGAATGACTGGACACTGGCATCAGCTTGAAGCTATTAGCACTCCACTAAAATGAAATCATTGTTCACATCCAACAAACTGTCTGCTCTTGAGAAATTATCCAAGTTTATATCTACATGCATCTGCTAATCACTTGTATAAAATCTTCACTTGTGTAAACAGTATACCCATTGTCTGTATTTCTCGTCCTGTCATCACATGCTTCTTATTAATTTATTTTACATAAATGCACACTGGCTGCTTGTACAAATTAGTAAATACACTCATTGATATAACCTTGTTTGTATCCGTAGCCCCTTAATTAGCTCTCGAGGGAAAAGCCAAAAATACATTTTAGCAAAGGGGTTCAAATCTCTGTTTGGACAATAATGTTAAAAAATATAAATCTAGACTTTTGCAGTCTTATAATCGTTTTTAGATGCTATAATTTACATATATTTCAAATTTGAACGAAATCGGCGAAGAAATGTTTTTACTAGGAAATTCGACCGCCATACTCATAAAATAAATACACAAGGGGTGACACTCGCGATCCTAGAAGTGTGATCGAAAATCGCACAGCTCGACTATATTAACGTGCGGTTCAATCAAACCGTGCGTTTTTCACCCATAAAATGTGTTGAACTTGTAGGTCAGTCTTTCGCATCCCTGTCCATAGTATTCAATTTGTCTACCTGCTTCTCATATTTGAACGCTGACCCTCGCAATTGCACCACCCTCATTCTTTGAACAAACGTCTGGCCTCTCCTCGGTAAACATCGACAGTGTCCGTAATCTCTAAATTACTTGAAAACACAAGACGTCTCTCATTGGTCAATTTCCACGTGAACACAACAAACAAACATGGTAGACAGGAAAGAATTTCTAAAACCATGTTCAAGTTTTCCGAACGCAACAACATATTAACTGTCAAAACAATATCCCGCAATGTTTACAAACACAAAAAGCAGCACTGTCACTCTTTAGTCGCATGCCGAGATGATCCACAGTCGTCGGCCATAAACATCTCTGAAAAGTTACAAGTCGTCGGTCGGTTACAAAAAGATCTATTCTTCGATTCTGTAGGGTTATGAGTCGACAGTCAGTCAGGAATTTGAACTATCACTTCAGATTTTCTCCATATCCGATCCACACACATCAAGAAATTGTCGAGGTAAAACACAACAGTTTCTGACGACTTATTGTTTACCCTTGGTAAGGCTTTATGAGTGCAAAATATCCCAGAACGGCCTTCCCTATATCACAATTCACAATCTGAATGGATCCCTGGTACAATGCCATGTTGATCTGGATTCTCATGGGGCCATACAAGATATGTAGGACAAATGACCTTCTTCTTAATATTCCATTGTTTCATGTTTGCTATAATGAACCTGGGTTAGTGACAATGACTTGTTCCAAAGTTGAACAATATATTCTGACCAGTTGATTATGTATTATAATAAATAAAGTATACATGTGACGACCACTTTTGCGTTTCTTTTTTATTTTAATATATGTCATTTTTTTCAAAGTATATAATAAAGAAGAACTTCACTTTTATAAAGTTATCCATACCTAATGGTAAACAAGAACAGATGAACGGGAACCGGCTGTGTATGCTCTCAGAAGACCAATGGCTGCCGGGTCACGTCGGCGCAGCAGGTAACACAAGGCTAATGCTCCAGGTAACACAAGGCTTATACTCCAGGTAACACAAGGCTTATGCTCCAGGTAACACAAGGCTTATGCTCCAGGTAACACAAGGCTGATGCTCCAGGTAACACAAGGCTTATGCTCCAGGTAACACAAGGCTTATGCTCCAGGTAACACAAGGCTAATGCTCCAGGTAACACAAGGCTTATACTCCAGGTAACACAAGGCTTATGCTCCAGGTAACACAAGGCTTATACTCCAGGTAACACAAGGCTTATGCTCCAGGTAACACAAGGCTTATGCTCCAGGTAACACAAGGCTTATACTCCAGGTAACACAAGGCTAATGCTCCAGGTAACACAAGGCTTATACTCCAGGTAACACAAGGCTTATGCTCCAGGTAACACAAGGCTGATGCTCCAAGTAGTACAAGGCTGATGCTGCGGCTTAAGTAGCACCTGAAAGCTCATTCTCTCCACTGCTGATCCGTGACTTCAAACACCAAACCCATTATCAAAAGTTATACTCGGGACCCCCAAGCGAAAGAAGTAGGACACCCATAAACTTCATGAATTGTAGTCAACAGTTGGCTGTATACCCAGCTGGGTTGTTCGTATGGGTCACAGTCAGTTTACTTATGACGATCTGCTGAAAACGGATGGGGATGGACCTCACATGGGTGCCTCTTGCGACGAAGTGTTCACCATCATATTGAGCTTGACTTTGTGAACTTTTCATATGTAGGGATTCACATGCTGCAAATCTGAAAGAACTGTTTTCCCGCGTCAGCGCGCCTCTCCAAAGTTGAGCTGTAGCTAAAATTGTAACTTTGTAGTGCGAATAGCGAATGTCCTTTTGTCTTCGATAGTTTTACATTTTGAATACATTTTTATTTGGTCGCATTACATCGGAACGAGAGAGTGAATTTGTTTAGTTTTACGCCACCTTTTGCAATATTACGGCAATATGACCGTTGGAATTCGTTCTCAGGCTTGAGTGTGACGAAAGAACGCTTTAACCAGAAGGCTACCCCATTGCTCCTCAGCACTAGGACAAAGTTGACGACAGGTCTCCTGTCAGTTTACACCGTTCCATAACATTAAGTATCATGTTACATAAGTAAAACTACATTAGTTAATTCGGATGAAAGCCGAATTAACAGTGTCGGTTTTATAAGTGCCACAACATGCAATGTGTTTACTTCACTGAACGATACAAATAAATCCAATGACTCTAACGACACGCTTTTTTCCTCATTACACAATATATGCAAAGAGATCTTAATCATCTGGGACGTGATTGGTCGTCGTGCGCAACAAAGGGATCCTCCTGTACTGAACCCGGCCCACTTGGAAGCTGCTTTACTCGAAGAATGGCGCAGGTTTCCCCTTCAGAGGATAAGGAGGCTGACAGTGGGTGTGAGGGGGAGCTGGCTGTCATATAATCTCACGAAGGGTACACTCTGTATTGACCTTTACTTGTGCAAGACACGCAGAATGACTCTTTGAATGTTCGCATTCACCAATAGATTCAACATTCCATGGCCATACTAAGTCTTGTGCAAACATGGTTTTATATGAAAATCAGGTTGTTGTTTTTCAATCGGCATCAGAAAATCAACATGCATTTCAAACATTTTGTCGTTTTTTTATGTCATACGGGTCCGAAAAGCTCATGTTTTTCCGTTTTCTGTATGCGTTAAAACCTCTCATTGCAGAAATACAGGGGATATTTTATTTACGTTCTTTGTGTATGGCGTCTGCAAATTCGTGGGTCAATGTTTGAGCAAGTCACAGAAACAAACGTTAACGTCAGGTGAGTTCGCCTTTTGGTTTCACCAAGATTCAAGATGGCACCATGTATAGCTGTCGATTGACGATAGATTTTGTTCGTTTATTTTAAGAGGGTCCCTGTGCTGCAATTGAAATGCGTTCATATTTCTATACTCTTTGTTTTCATTATCTATATCACATAAATAGGTGTGCTATATTTTGACATGATGTGTTGAATAAAGGAATTGTTCAATATTCGATAAACGTTTTCCCTACCCTCATAGATATAACTATGTCCCGAATACACCGATAAGTCGAATTTACTACAAGGTCCCCCAAATCATTGGGACTTTACTGTATTGCAAAAACAGTACATTTCGCAAAATCATTTTTTCCGCAGCTATTCATGTCCCTATAGCACTTCCGTACTTCAGTGCTTCCTTGCAAAAGTTTTAAACTTTTTTAATGTCATATATGACGGTTTTCAGAGACAAAGGTATAACACTGCGCATCATGTGAAAAACACATTAGGATTTTGCGGTGCATCGGTACACCCAGGCTGTCCTGTAAACCGAGGACCAGCGAAATATTTCAAGTTCGGTGACATGGTTGACCTACCACAAGGCATCCGATGTGAAAAAATAATTTTCTGTTTAGTACACACATGGACTGTGCTGCTGAAAAAGAATGAAAATAGAAATGGTGGAAGCTGACTCCAAATCGACACGACAATGTTAATTTTGTCTGATAATTGAAATAGAAATATTTTTTTCCCGACCCACCGTTAGGACACACAAGCACCACAAATTCAAATACAAGCCAACTAATAACATTTACGATAAGAACACATATTGGGAAAGATAGCAGGATTTATACTTATGCAGGAAATCATCGCAATGTTTACCACGTTATCATATCTGACGGTCAACAGTTTATGAAGAAGGCTGTTCATTGATGTCCAACAGAGCGAAACGCCGTGATGTGCTTGACGGTGACACTTCAGATCGAGCAGTTGAGCATTCATGACTATTGTAGGATTATACACTATGGCCTCACCTCGCAGATGGCTACGGAAACGACGAATTGTCCTTATTGGTTTATTATTAAGTGTCATAGTCGCTCTGAAGTACAGTATACGGATGAATCACAATGAACTGTCTCGGGAATTGCCAGATGCCTTGTTACGTCTACACCATCCACACGATCCCAATGTGACACTTGTGTCTGCCCTAATGAATCTGAGGGATCCAGGGGTCAGTGGGACAGGACTGATATTAAATGTCACGAAACTTCCCAAAGAAGAGGCAGAGAAGTTTCGAAGGAGTTTCGAGCAGAGGGAGTACTCCAGTTACATCAGCAGTCTCATACCTCTCCAGAGATCTCTGCCTGATATCCGTCTTAAAGGATGTCACTCGCTGTACACAGACCCCAACCTCCCTGAAACCAGTGTGGTCATTATCTTCCACAACGAGCACTGGTCAGTCCTGTTACGGACTATCCACAGCATCATGGACAATACCCCGCCTCATCTCATCAAGGAGATCATCTTAGTGGACGATGCATCTACAGACAAGGTTCTGAAGGAACCGTTGGAGGAGTATGTCTCCCGATTCAGCATGGTGCAGCTGCTGCGAGCTGAGTCCAGACAGGGCTTGATAAGAGCACGGATGATTGGTTTTGAACAGTCCACCGCTCCTGTAGTAGTGTTCATGGACGCACATTGTGAATGTTTTCCTGGCTGGCTGGAACCATTGGTGACAAGGATTGCCGAAAACCAGAGCATAATAACTACCCCTAACCTTCACTCCGTACATTCTGAAAGCTTCCAAATCATTGAATGGGGGCAGAGTAAGAGTCTGGGAATACCTGTTCTCACCTTCCCCAATCTTTTCTTCACCTGGTCCGTCATGTCAGAAGTGGAGTGGAAGAAGAGACAACGGGAGACTGACCCAGTTCGGTCTCCAGCTATGGTTGGATGTGTCATTGCCGTCAACAGGAATTGGTTCAAGAAGCTTGGTATGTTTGATCCTGGTTTGGAAATCTGGGGCGGAGAGAATACCGAGTTATCTGTCAAGACATGGCTCTGTGGAGGTGGACTGGAGATTATTCCCTGTTCAAATGTGGCGCACATGTACCATCCTCATCGACCATCGAAGGAAAGTGACATCAGGTACAAAAGAAACATAGCTCGAGTGTCCAATGTATGGTTGGACAAATACAAACATTTTACAGACAATTACGACGGTAGCATTGTGGATTATGGCGACATTTCGGATAGGATAGCTCTCAGAGACTCACTGCAATGTCATCAGTTTGAGTTTTATTTGACACATGTTTATCCCGATCAGTTCATCCCAGGAAACGGTATTTACACAGGGCCGATACGAAATGTTGAGGTTTGTAACCATTGCCTCGACTCGGGAGGAGAAAAGAATGGGGATTCCGTGAATGTTTTGTTGTATTCTTGTCATGGTGAAGGAAATCAGCTGTGGGATTTCACAGAGCATCATGAGGTTAGAAGTGGAGGACAATGTTTAGATTCAGGATATGGAGATAACGTTGTGCTACAGAGCTGCCACGGTCAGAGAGGAAACCAGGAGTGGGAGGTGGTCAGTCTCAATGGTCACGTGTTTCTCCGGTCAAATGGATTTTGTGTTGGTGTTACTAAAAATAAATCCGGTCTTGTCTTGGAGAAATGCCACAATTCTGCACTACAACTATGGACTTGGAAGCAACGCAGGAAACCTTAGATTTGATGATCGTATTTTCTTGTCACTTATGACTATGATGTATTTTCAGTCCCAAAGACAGATACACAGAGGAAGGGGGAGTCATTTTAACAAACGATTTTAGTTTCAAATTGCTTTTTTATGCACTTTAAAATGTACGTTTGATTTTCGCTGACTTCTACCTACCTGAAACAAAATGTTTCTTGTGCATATTTTGTTTCCTGAAGTTTGTGATAAATTTACTGCAGATTTTGCGTGCATTATATCAATGTGTTGTGATGATGATGAAAATGACAACAACGACGATGCTATTAAAGAACTCGCTTATAGGGCAACCAAAGCCATGTTCTCACTCTTGAAAAGAGTCCTAAATTAAAATTTGCCGATAGATACACTTTTGAAAGCATTTGACATATTGATTGACCTATTAACTTTATTGACCTATTCCCACCTATGGGTGTGAGTACAAATACTCATTGATATATCTTGTTTGTATCAGTTCACCTGACGAGGCGCAAGGAACGTTGTGACATATGGATGGATGGAGGTGTGTGTGTGTGTGTGTGTGCGTGCGTGCGTGCGTCTGTATGTATGTATGTATGTATGTATGTATGTATGTATGTATGTATGTATGTATGTATGTATGTATGTATGTATGTATGTATGTATGTACCATCACATTTAGTAATAGTAAAATAGTCCGCCAATATGGCTCTCATAGCTTAGCACGTTGCCACGTCTATTACTATAGGACACTTTCCGAAACTATTGAACTTTTTGAACTCCCTGGGGATCATACACCCATGCTGCCTGTTAGACACAATGAACTGAAGACTCAGACTGCCAGCACATACACGCGGCTCCCATTTTACAGCTGGTGAACCGAGGCAATGTGGATCTTGTTCAAGGATACCACGCCAATGTAACCAGCTCCAGACCCGAAACCAAAGTGCCTCCACCGGGGATCGAACCCGCGCCTTCAGCGTCATAGCTAGGCGCCTTACTGCTGCACTATTGAACACCACATTTAACGTACTAATGTACAACCTTTTGCTAATCATGCATTAGCATGAGTCATTTTCCTTGGCGTTTAATCTTGACTCATATGTATGGTACAGTCAAAATTACCCGCAGTGATAACAAAAAGAGCAAAGTATGTGTACGTGGTACACAGATAGCTCTGACTAAACGATGAAGGCTTTATCTCGAAGTAACCGGCAACGTAAATCACAGTAAAACCAAAATATTAAAAACCTCGGCGTTACAGTCCATTAATACAAAAATACATTTGTAATGAAATGAATGTCACCCCATGGTACAAAAATATGAACGTTTTGAATCCTGCAAGTTAAGATCGTGCAAACGCCAAAGAGATACTGACATATAGAACGAAACCAGTTTTCAGTTTATTAGCGTGCATTTAAGAACACTGCAAGCGAATGGCAACCCACAAAACAAGCTCCCTTGGACAAACGAACCAAAACAAAAATGGACTTTTCGAAAACGGAACCAGTGTTATAACGTAATATAGATTTTTAAACGATATTAAACAGCTTTGGTACAGAGGGATTAGGGTGCAGTGTAGAAATTCCTTCAGCCACGAGGACTCAGTTGAAGTTCCTAGAAGTACATTAATCATAGTTCTCCACGAAATGAGATTTCGACACACTGACAATGGTGATGACGAAACAGTGGCCCATAGGCAGCATTAGTTCCTTTTCTGAGGTCACGCTCAGGTCACTACAGTGTACAGTACTCAACCCCGTGCGCTTAAAATAACCCACGAATTCTTTTGCATATGACGGCCACATGAGTACGTGCACATACCTACATGTAGTTGGTGATACAGCAACGTGCAGTGAACTTGTGTCCCTGTCGACCCAGCTGTGAACTGGGTACCTCGTTAGGATGTGCAGAAACCATTTAATAGATGATGTTTGGGATGAGGGAGCCACAATAAACTCCCAGGGTGTTGAAACTGATAATACGATGTGGAGACTGACATACAATGATCGAGGGAAACAAACGACAGCGTTTGAGCAAGCACTGCGCTATGCCTGAGAAGTAAACTTTGGGAGCACAGTAAGCACTGTGGCAGCCTCTAGAGGGAATGTGTAGGAAATCTAGAATAATTTCTTTTCATTATATTCTAATATTTTGTCGCTTGGAGACAAAATTATACAATATGTCTTGAATGTAAGGAATCAGATCAGTTAATTTAAATTATTTAACTTACTCAACGGACTTAATCTCGTTAGGCAAATATTATAAGGGATTTCTCGAAGGTGAGTACAATGAAGGTCATTATTGGTATTCCCCGCGTTAATGATGCTGGAACATAGGTACATGCAGCGTAAAACCACAGTCACTCTTGTACATGGTTTGTGACAACGTTTTTAGCAATATTCCGGCAATATCACGACGGGGGACACCGATATGGGCTTCACACGTTGTACTGATTCGGGGAATTAAACCCAGGTATTCGGCGTGACGAGCGAACGCTTTATCCACGAGGTTACTCCACCACCAGCATTCTTACGATTTCAACGGTGCTGACGTATCTGTGTGTCGTTGTACAAAGCGATCTTAGCACAGGGGTGATTGTAAACCGAGCATTATTGAAGAAATGATTATTTCTAATCTTACCATCTCCAAATTAAGCAGCTATTACTATGGTTGTACACTTTGTCCGGTCTAATAAAGTCATATTTGGCGGTCGAGCAATTTGGAACCCCAAAAAATGGTTATTGAATATACGCTTTGTCACCAAAAATATGGTACTGGAAGTAGACTGGGCTCCGTCTCGTATATTGTATGTTGGCGAGCGCAATGAGAGCCGGGAAACTGGTTAGTACCGGAAGTAGCGACAGACGATACTTTCAGCACCTAGTCGCGGCCCTATATTAGCATCAAGTAATTCGTCTTTATCCTGCTGTAACAACAGACCCTCTTGCTGAAGCTTTCTGAGTGCACTGTAATAGATTCCCTTGGTGGAGAATCAAACCGAAATATCAGTCTCAGAACCAATTCAGACAATGACCTACTTTTCAGGCGGGTCAAGGAACTCCGGGAGGGAATTGCCCTAGGTGGGAATTGCCCTAGGTGGGAATTGTCCGGGTGGCATTTGTCCGGGAGGGAATTGCCCTAGGTGGGAATTGTCCGGGTGGCATTTGTCCGGGTGGGAATTGTCCGGATGGAAATTGTCAGGTGGGAAATGTCCTGCCCTCTTTTCAGCCGATATGAATAAATATATTTAATATTGGGCGAAGAGGCCGGTAACTCAATTGATATCAAGACTCTAAGACATCGTCTCGCGATTTTAAAACTGCTTATTTTTCAACGCACAAACATTAATACGCAAATTCAGTGCATTCAATACATTTGCGCCATCAAGGTTTATCAATGTGCTAAATAACTGTGATTATATACACGTAGAAGACTGTTAACTCGAGGGAAATATTCGCCAAGCAATCTACCTGTTGCCATGTTGTCATCACCTTAGGTACGTGTGCGTCGTGGTCAGTATAAAAAGGTGACCTCGTTACATTATGCACTGATGAAAGAAAATAACATCTGCAAAACATAAAAGGGGATGTAACCGAGAGAAACGAAGCAACAGGATACAAAAACGCATAGGACATTTGATGCAGATTAGAAGTAAATTACTCCGTACCCTTGGTCTCATTTCGCCCCGTAGTTTTAGTGTGTTGACGGGACACACGCGGACTTACCCTCAGAGGAATACTGGAGATGTGTCATCATTCGGCCTGTCTACATCTGTCTGTCTCTTCACCAACGTTGACCTACATTCAAGATCGCTCGCTGTTAAAGATTTAGTACGACTGTTTTACTGAAAGCCAAGGGTTTTGTGAGTTGATATTATATTTGTTACCTATTACTATAGATTTGACTCAGTTGCATTGTACTAGAAACCTCTATTGTGAATCGTTGTATCTATTTGTCTGCTCAATACATAATATTGAATATTTTAGACTTATCTGTGTTATGTTTTGCTGATTCTGAGAGGATTTCTTTTACTTTTGTGCAAGAGTAGCAAGACTCCTCGCCATGAAACTGATATATTAGTACACAGAGTAGCAAGACAACTGGCCATGAAACTAATATATTAGTACGCAGAGTAGCAAGACAACTCGCCGTGAAACTGATATACATGTATTAGTACACAGAGTAGCAAGACAACGCGCCGTGAAACTGAGAGATTAGTACACAGAGTAGCAAGACAACTCGCCGTGAAACTGATATACATGTATTAGTACACAGAGTAGCAAGACAACGCGCCGTGAAACTGAGAGATTAGTACACAGAGTAGCAAGACAACGCGCCGTGAAACTAATATATTAGTACACAGAGTAGCAAGACAACTCGCCGTGAAACTGATATATTAGTACACAGAGTAGCAAGACAACTCTCCGTGAAACTGATATATTAGTACACAGAGTAGCAAGACAACTCGCCATGTAACTGACAGATCAGTACACAGAGTAGGAAGACAACTGGCCATGAAACTGACATGTTAGTACACAAAGTAGCAAGACAACTCCGTGAAACTGATATATTAGTACACAGAGTAGCAAATGTGACATTTGTATATGTTGTAAGGTCACTTTGTATTAATATCTATGTCCAAACCGCCACTTTCGCACAAATGTTTTACTTTTCTTTTAAATTCCAACCAAAAAGGCATTTGAAGTTCTGACCTTCATTTTGACATACATCAGTCTCATGCAAGTGTTATTGCACGTGATTATTGAGACAACACGTGATGTGCCTAAACTCTGTTTTCATTTGAACATTTGTGTAACTCTAATCTGTGTTAGAATGGGCCATGCAAGGCCATCACATCCTTCTGAAACATCGTGACCGTGCCTTGACATAAAGGAACTATATAACATGTGTTACTCCGCGCGGAATAATGTGACATATCACGTGACAGGCGACGTGACAATATGACCATCTGAAGTAGACTTGAAACCGAAACCACTGAAGGATTTATGTTTGGGTCAAACAAATATTTGTTTTTCAATCAAAGCGAACTCGCCCATTTGGTTGCGGCCTGGAAATTTTTATACTAGTTTGGCGTAAGACGTGTTTTGGGTGAACATTGGCAGAAGATGACAGAAAAGAGCGTTGTTCCTGATGATGAAGGAGGTAATGATGTATTTTTATTTCTTTAGACGACCGAGATATCAGTTTGTTGTTTGTTGGTTTTTTTTGTTTTTCTTTTGTTGAGGTATACTATTCAAAACAATTTGGGTCATTCCATTTTGCGAGCATACCAACAGCCAATGCCATATGAGGAAAAGTAATATAACATTTATATCCTTACAATGGAATGGAATAAATTGTCACATTTTCCCTTCATTTCCCTTTCCTCCTTGGCTTCATCATTTGCATTTTACCAAATCCAGTTTCCCCTACATTGTTAAATGGTACATATTGTTTTGCTTTAGTTCCTCAGCATTTCGCTTTTTATGCAGGAATTATGTCGGGATTTCACATAGAACATTGGTATTTTTCATCAGCATATAGAAACTATGAAATTTATGATATCATGTTCTTGTAAACAGAGTAATGATGCTGTTAAAGCGATTAACGCACAATATACAGCCCGAAGTACGTACCACTGTGTTCGTTAAGCTATGTGTTCTATAAAATCAGTGACCGTTACGTGGAATGATTTCTGCACTTTTGTTGACGTGCGTATTGGCCGAACGAAAGCGCAAGATTCACGTAATTTTCAATACCAAGCGGAGTGTGCGGGGTGAGAAATGTTATTCACGTGTGCACGTTGAATTATTATTGAATGTAAAAGCAGAAATCTTTGTAGACATGTCGCATCAGACTGCAGAGAAAGTTCTCATGCATAAACATATCCTTATAGTCAACACATACCAAAATAGATAATATCCTGTGGAACTGGACTGTATCTGTTCAGTCTAAAAATCACAGGAAATATCAAATACAATCGCTGAGGGTAGACATTTGAAACGACCCCCTGAAACCTGCTTGATTCGTCAGACACACTGACAAGTGCTTAGTTACACCCCTTTGCAATGGTTTACGTTGTTTCAGACCTCTCCTTTGTTGAACACGTATGCAAGTTTATATGTACAGGATCGATCTATGTTAGAATAATTATTGGTGCTCAGCATCCCATGCTTGTCATGGAAGGTCAGACCGAATGGTCAGTGTTGGTCAGTGGTCAACTGCCTTGGTTGGTGCATGTTGTCGTACTCCAGCTGCATTTATCGACGCTTATGAGGACAACTGCTGGATTGTCTGGCCACGAAATGACAGACCACGAGAGATGAAAAATAGATAAGACGTTTCAATATATTCATGTATGCATGAATAAACCCTCGAATACGGCGTCCTTGACACGGGACGTACATGCATGAGGGTAACGAGATCCTTCATGTTTGCCGACACAATGACATTTGGACAAACAATGATGTTTATATACATAGACGAATGGTGACCAACTTATCGAAGAGGCTATGACTCGCCGAGTAGGTCTAGATTTGTGTTCTACATCCTATCCAGGTATTTTTTTGTCTGGGTAAAACAACACACGTGTATCTCACAAAACGTGAATCACGCATGGTAAACACCTGGGGATGGTAGCAACACAACTAGCGCTGCGATCGGTTGGGGGTTGGGGGTAATGGGTAGCGGTGGTGGGAGAGGGTAGATTTGGGTGGGGTGGTGGGAGTCTCCCAGGTTAAGTGAGCTGGTTTCAGCTACAATGAAAATTATTTATACCACACTGAAATAATATGTAAGTCTATGGAAATGACGTCAAGTGTCTTTGCACGTACGTTTGCGCGTCAAGTTGCGTAAAAGCTTAGAGTGCATTGGAATACACTAAACATACATCGGATATTGCTAATATATCAATCCCGATTATCCACTGTAAAATATCTTATGTGGCGGAGATGAGCCATGTAGACCTATTATTTATTTGCATTTTCATTTACCCATACATGATGCGTTTTGCCAGTGATAGAGCTCTCTGTTTAGTTGTTGTTGATCTTGAACTTTGTCTCATATCTATAACGATGTGAAAGACGGAGCCCAGCTGACAAGGCGAGAGTGAGTGAGTGAGTCAGTCAGTACGTTTGGTTTTACGCTCTTTTTTGCAGTATTCTGGTAATACAAGGGCAGGGGTCATCAGAAATGGGATGCGAACGTTGTACCCATCAGGGAACCACTTAACCACTAATCTACCCCACCTGCCCCTAGTACATATGTCGAATAAATGTCGAGCTTACCACCAAGCCGTTGGTTGGTAAATTCGTTGGATAAAAGTCGCGACTACACCGCCAAATGTATGCAATAGTGAAGTATTAATGATGTTTTATATATTGGCTGATGCTGTCTGTTTTATATCCGAGTTGAAAATTAACTTCGCTTCAGCATAATTTCAGCCTCATGGAGAGGTGTAATAAGGTAAAACGAGTAAGCGAGTGTTCAAACGAGTGACTTAGTGCGTGTCCACATTTCATGAGGGACCCGTGAAGATCTTGGCCAGAATTGGTCATCTGCAACCCATGCCTGTCGTAAGAGGGTTCGGGTGGACATGGCTGACATATGTCATTATATCCAACAGCTACGGTCGATGCTCATGCTGTTGATTACTGGATTGTCTGATCCAGACTAGATCATTTACAGACCACTACCATTTTGCTGGCATACTGTTGAGAGACGCTTTAAACAACCAACCATCACTACTTTAGCAATATCATTGAGAATGAATTAACTCTGTTCACTGTGCCAAGGAAAAGCACAATTGGGAGCTCCGCTCATATTCCGAACGATCAATCCAATTAACGTTTTTGGTGACAGGTCCTGTATTAACATCCAAAAGATGGATTCTGGCCTACGTGGCCATCGTCGGCTTCTTCTTCCTCTACTGCGTCCGTACCAACATCAGCGTGGCCATCGTGTGTATGGTGAAGTCGCAACAGATCAACGTCACCACCGCCGGCAACCTCACACAGGAGAACCTCACAGATATCACACAAAGCTGTGCCATTGAGGCATCCAAAGGGTTTGACGTAAGTGACAACGACGATGATTATTATTATGATCTTTATGATGATAAGATGTATTCCTTCATATATATAGACTCGTTAGAATTGGTCTTCAGTAACCCATGCTTGTCGTAAGAGGCGATTAACGGGATCGTGTGGTCAGGCTCGCTGACTTGGATGACACATCAAGTCCATCAATGTTCATTCTGTTGATCATTGGGTTGTCTGTCCAGATTCGATTATTTACAGACCGCCACCATATAGCTGGAATGCTGCTTAGAGCAGCGGAGTAAAACTTAACTCACTCACTCACTCACTTATATATGGTAGTCATGATCTCTGACACCCTCAGGCAACATTGGTTTCTGAGAACCAGAGATTCGAAGCATTCCGCATGCACCAAATAATCTTGTTATGCTTCCAACAGACGTAGTGCAGTTTCTGACACTATGAACCACTGTTCATTTCGGTAAAATGAATTAATAGTAACGTATCTGTTATTTCACATTTCGTTGTTTTTCTTATTGCATGGGGATCATGAAAAGCAACATTGTCAGAGCACTCACCTTGTTACATGATCATGATTGTTGAAATATTTTGTGTACAGATACTGAATCATAACATTAACTATTATCATGATCATCATCGGGTTAATTGGAGACATATTTCGGCTGTTGAATGCACATTGACTCTGATTATTACCCCCAATAAATCATTAAGAAACAAAAGTCTCAACTGGGTTGGGTAAAGCCGTGACCGTGACCGTCACTGACTCTGAAGACGGAGTGAAATACACATGCATCATCAATCCGGTGGTAGGGCTCTGTTTCTTCTACCAGCCCACTAAGTGAGTGCGAGAGTGAGTGGGAGAGTGAGTGTGAGGGAGTTTAGTTTTAGGTCGCTATTACCAACATTCCAGCAATATGACAGACACTAGAAATGAGCTGCACACATCATACCCATGTAGGGACTCGAAACCGGGTCTTCGACATGACGAGTGAACACTTTAACCACTAGGCTACGATGCCCCTGTTCATGGATACATTGGGTTGAAGCTTTCATGCTATCGCCATTTTGCCGATTGTTTGGAACATGTAACAGTGGAGTTTCAGGAATGTTATGAAAAAAACCGTGAATCACGTTGTAATTACATTATATGCGAAAAATACATGAATTATAATTTGTCTAACTTAAAACCAGTCCTATAATCGTCAAACCCGTTCACAACAAACTGTTTTTGTGTGCATATCCTCACTCAGTAATATTTTGTATAACAGAAGTCTGTAAGTAATCGAGTTTCGGCCAGATAATCCGGTGACTGATATCGATCCACACACTTTGGAGTTTATGACAAACAATGGAGCAAACTACCTTGCCTCAGCACCACATCCATTTAGTCGCCTCTGACACCAAACATGACATGCATTTAATGCATTACAGTGGATGTTAACATATAAGTTGGCTTCAACTATGTGAAGCACACTAGAGCCTAAAAGTTCATTGAACTTTATTCCCCATACATGCGTTGAGATATTTAATGCAATAACAAACAACGCATCACGTCACCTTGTCTTACCACGTACCCTATCTATTTAATCACCCATGACAAGCAAAGGTTTGCTTGTGACCTATCTTATCAGCATCACCACGGCTGAAATAAGAAGCTGACCTCGTTCAGAACGGCATAGAAACTACCGATGGTTACACAAAATAAGCGGTTTCATCCGTGTGAAGTAGGTCAGGCCACACATTTACTGGGTATTGTGGTGTTTGTGGTGAAACAAGCTGGGGACAGGACAACCTGTATGGCTTTGTTGAACACGACACTGTTGATGACGCGATAATACCAAGGTGTGTTTGTACATCAGATGCATCAGCCACTTTGTACCATACAGTCCCTCTGTCAGAGCACGCTCCGTCAATATTGTCGGGGGTATCGTAACGTTTAAATATGTTTCCATTGTACTAAGCACGAATGTCACCGTTACTGTAGACATAAAAATGGGCACAACGTTGTTCACGCCTGTAAATGGCCTCATACATATGTTTTCTTCGGTCGTAGTGATTTCCACAAATTTCGCTTTCCACTTTCTTTTGTCTGTTTTTAGTCGGAATTATCTTGTGAATTATGCTAAACAGTTCTTATTTCGAAATTTTCTTTATATTTTCACGTCACGATCAAAATAAACTCTTAATTATTTTAATTACCACATGCCGTTTATGCTCAAAATACGCGTTCTCCAATGAAGCGCTCTCCAATAAAACATATTCGAAATTACTTGTATGTCGTTTTTAATTGGTGATTGAATCAGAGTACAGATTCTTAATTATCTTGTATGCTGCTCTCAGATTTGATCAAAACAAATACAAAATTCCTTACTTTTTCTGAAAACATAACTTTTCATAATTCATAATAGTAAATTCGTAATTATCTTGCATACCGTTCTCAAAGTTTAAACAAAACAAATTCGATATCACTGGAATACCTTTTACATTTTCTGCTGACAACGTATTATTAATCATACATTCTTAATTGTCTTTCAAGCGGAGGCATGCCCTGCTCATTTCGAAGCGGGGGCATGCCCCATCAATCTCACTAGTTCAAGAATAATGGATAATATTTCTGCAGTATGTTTCTCTTTCAGACAACAGCGATTGATTGGGACATAGCCGTCAATCTCACTAGTTCAAGTATAATTGATAATATTTGCATTATTGTTCTCTTTATGACAGAGATTGACTGGGACAAGTGTGTACAATGAAGGGTCAGTCTCACAAATTTCAAAAGGATGGATAATCCCTGCATTATCTTTCATTTTCAGGCAACAGAATTTGACTGAGACAAATGCGTACAGTCAGGTGTTAATCTCACAAAGTTTAAGCACAATGGCATTAGTTTTCTCTTTCAGACAGCAGGGATTGGGATAAATCTGTACAGCCAGCCGTCAGTCCCACGAGATAGAATATAATGGATAATATTTGCATTATTTTTCTCTTTCAGACAGGAGAGTTTGACTGGGACAAGTCTGTGCAGTCGGCCATCTTGTCATCGTTCTTCTATGGCTACCTCTTCCTGCAGATACCAGGAGGGTGGCTGGCGGGACGGTTCGGGGGAAAGAGAGTCATTGGTTACATGTTTGTGGTCAATGCCTTGACCACCCTCCTTGTACCCGTGTGTGCTAGGGTGGACTACAGACTCGTCATGGCGCTCAGAATACTCCTCGGCATATCATCCGTAGGTGTTATTTTAGTGGGAAATAATTTTGTTTGGATCGGTATTTTAATTACGTCACCTTAACGCAATCGATGTAGATCGTAGACGTTTTTCCACATTGCCCAAACCCATCCGGAATGGCGCAGATGACCCAGGGGTGATATTCGGATTTAATATGGGATTCGAACTTTCTGCTGAATAGTGATAACAGGGCATCTAGTCATCTTGGTCAGACCCGGGAAGGTCCCGGGGTAGAATCGGCCTTCAACAACCCATGCTTGCCGTAAAAGGCGAATGTGCTTGTCGCAAGAGGCGACTAAGGGGATCGGGTGGTCAGGCTCGCTGACTTGGTTGACACATGTAATCGGTTCCCAATTGCTCAGATCGATGCTCATGTTGTTGATCACTGGATTGTCTGGTCCAGACTCGATCATTTACAGACCGCAGCCATATAGGTGGAATATTGCTGAGTGCGGCGTAAAACTAATCTCACTCACTCACTAATCTTGTTCATGATGAATGGTGTCGCTCTGATTTCCACGTCCTTGACTTAATGTACAATGATATTACACAAATATTTCCAGTCACTCAATGTTTCTTAACAATGAGGGTAACGGCTGCTTGGTAACAGTAATAGTCGTAATACCACTGGTACAGATAATGAACAAGCGTTGTAAAGAATACGATGGCACAATCTCTTGACGAAGGAATGGTGACATGAACGCCTTAATTATAGTCTGTTTGCAATGAAAACGTACCGATGAATTTCAGTTTGAGCAAAAACGTAATTCAACTAAAGTGAAGTTAACATTGCGAATCCTCATACTTTTACCTTGCCAATTGCACACTCATTTATATCTCAGTTTTCTATTCAACACAAGATAAAAGTTGTTTAACAAAAGATCATAGTTTCAAATCGCTATCGCTGGTTTGCATGACAAGCGGGTGAGCGAAGTATTTGGCACAGTGAAACAAATGCACGTGCGGTACGTGACGAGCGTTAACTTCGACCAACCCTATTTGTTCTTGGTGTTCTCGTTTTATGTGCGTACCTCCATGTAGTGGGTGAGTGAGTTTGGTTTTACGCCGCTTTTAGCAATATTCCAGCGATATCACGGGGACACCAAAAAATGGGCCTCACACATTGTACCCATGTGGGGAATCGAACCCGGGTACTCGGCGTGACGAGCGAACGCTTTAACCACTACGCTACCCCACCGCCCCGTACCCACTTGTAATATAAACCAGTAATAGCGATTTGAAACCATGATCGTTTGTTAAACAACTTTTATCCTACGTTGAATAAAAACTGATCTTTAAATGTGCAGTTAGTTTAGTCCGATATGTTGCAAAGCTCTATATTTAGAAAGTATAATAACCATATGTAATGGCAGCCCCTCTTTGTGAATTGCAGATTTTACATGCGCTTTCAGACATAGTGAGGATGCGTATTTCGCACAAGGCAGGATATGCAACATGTATCATAATGATATATACTGTCTGTCCGTGCGTATGCCTGTGTGTGCGTGTGTGCGTGTGTGCGTGTGTGTGTGTGTTTGGGTGCGCGCGTGCGTACATGCAAATGCGCAGCCATTTCGGCCGGATCCCGTTAATATGGAATCGTATACAATCATCCGATCAATGACACATGTTAATCCCGACAGTCTGTTTGCTTGATTCTGACCGTGCAAGATTATGTGCAATATACTTGTAACAAGATGTCGGTTTAGTCTGTTACATATCCTGCCATGCAGTCAATGTGGGGGTTGTGGGCCCCTCCGCTTGAAAGAAGCAGACTGGCTTCTTTTACCTACTCAGGTAATTATTTTCCTATTCATCTCTTCACCTTTCACCTATTCAGGTAATTATATTCACGGGGAGGAACAGCAGAGCATCTTCTCTTATGTATGTTGTCCAAATATTGTTGAATCCCCTGAATGAGGGCTTTGAGTCACTTAGTCACTATGCTATATATGAGTGGACTGTCAATGTTAAGCTGCAGCATAGTGTACAGTTAGACCGAGTTTGGACAAATACACACAGACATGGCAGACATACACAGACACACACACGCGCGCGCGAGCAAATGCACATACACATACAGTCACGTAAACGTATGAATACAAAGATAAAAAAAAACCCACACATAAACACAATCATAAACAAAAGAAAAAATCAGAGGAGTCAGTGAGTGGTGGTCTGTGAAAAAACGTGTCTGGACCAGACAATCAAGTGATCAACAGCATGGGCATTAATCTGCGCAATTGGGAACCGATGACGTGTCAACCAAGTCAGCAAGCCTGACCACCCGATTCCGTTAGTCTTACGACAGGCATGGGTTACTGAAGACTTATTCCATCCTGGATCTTCAAGGGCAACAACAGAGTAACTGACATTGACAATTGACATACACAAATGCACTCACCCACGCATACAACACACGCTCTCAAGGTTAAATCCAGTTTCAACTCACCGGCATCACCACCTTATGATAAGACTGTACCGTGTCTTTCTGCACACTGACTATCACATTATTGCATAGGGTTCTGTAACAAACCTGTTCAAATTATGTCACTAGATTAATCGTATTAATCGGTTAATACATCGCGTCTGTATGTTTACAGGTTCTTTGATCGGAAACATTTTCGCTTTTTCTGCATCGGGACTTCTTTGTGAATACGGCTTTGACAACGGATGGGGGTCAATTTTCTACATTATAGGTGAGTGAGTGCGTGAGAAGCATGGGATACTGAAGATTAATTCTAACCCGGATCTTTACATAAGCGCGTGAATTTGTAACGAAATGGTGACATTCGATTCAACTGGTGACTGATATCATGAGCAACGACCCAGAACGTAGGCATGACATGACACAATTCGCGATGTCAACCAGCTGGCCATGATGACGAGAACGAAACTATGAGATGCTGTTGTCTTTGGATGCAGCATAAACTGTCAGCATGTTTATTTGTAGCCCTGTAGAAGTATGTAGTTGGTGTAGTTGTGGTAGTACAAACGCCTGTTATGGTGGTGGTAGCAGCAATGATGGCAGTAGACGCAGAAATAGTAGTACTAGCTGTAGTAGCAGCAGAAGCTGTGGGAGCAGTTGAAAATTATTGCGAAGTAAATTTTGCACAAACTTTTGAGGATCTGAATTCAGATGAATCTGAAATAAAGGATGTGCAAAGTATTTACCTGAGAGTTCAAACTTCAGTTGTCCCGTTATTACAAGATTGCGAGCACATGTTTATTGAGAAGTCATCGTCGCCTGTTGTGATACACGTATTGCGAGGATGCATGGAATATAGCCACAGTGACAAATGTATGATTATTGAAAAATCATAATATTCTTATACTAGCATATGTGTAGCTTTCGTTGCTTTCCTGTGAAGTCAATGCGTTTGTAGTCTTCCTTATAAAGGCATTGAGTTTGATGTTTTCCCCGTGAAAGCAGTAGCTTTTTTGTTTTCCCTGTGTAGGCATTTTGTTTCTCCCCGATAAGGCATTTTTCCCCGTAAACGCATTACGCATGTTCTTTTCTCTGTAAAGCATTGCAATTGCTGTTTTCCCCGTGAAATCATTACGCTTGTTGTTTTCCCTTGTGAATGTACGTTTGTTGTTTTCCTTTGTGAATGTACGTTTGTTGTTTTCCCTGTGAATGCACCTTTCTTGTTTGGTTGTTGCTTTGCCCGTGAAGGCATTACGTGTGTTGTTTTCTTGTGGACTCACGTTTGTCGTTTTCCCAATGAAAGCATTACGTTTTTCTTGTGTAGGCACTTTTGTTGTTTCCCCGTGAAGGCATTACTTTTGTTGCTGTCCCTGTGAAGACATTACGTTTGTTGTTTTCCCTGTGAACTCACGTTTGCTGTTTTCTCTGTGAAGGCATTGTTTGTTGCTTGTTGTTTTCCCTGTGAACTCTCGGTTGCTGTTTTCAATGTGAATGCATTGTTTGTTGCTTGTTGTTTTCCCTGTGAACTCACGGTTGCTGTTTTCTCTATGAAGGCATAGTTTGTTGCTTGTTGTTTTCCCTGTGAACTCACGGTTGCTGTTTTCTCTGTGAAGGCATAGTTTGTTGCTTGTTGTTTTCCCTGTGAACTCACGGTTGCTGTTTTCTCTGTGAAGGCATAGTTTGTTGCTTGTTGCTTTCCCTGTGAACTCACGGTTGCTGTTTTCTCTGTGAAGGCATAGTTTGTTGCTTGTTGTTTTCCCTGTGAACTCACGGTTGCTGTTTTCAATGTGAAGGCATTGTTTGTTGCTTGTTGTTTTCCCTGTGAACTCACGTTTGTTGTTTTCAATGTGAAGGCATTGTTTGTTGCTTGTTGTTTTCCCTGTGAACTCACGGTTGCTGTTTTCAATGTGAAGGCATTGTTTGTTGCTTTTTGTTTTCCCTGTGAACTCACGTTTGTTGTTTTCAATGTGAAGGCATTGTTTGTTGCTTGCTGTTTTCCCTGTGAACTCACGGTTGCTGTTTTCTCTGTGAAGGCATAGTTTGTTGCTTGTTGTTTTCCCTGTGAACTCACGGTTGCTGTTTTCAATGTGAAGGCATAGTTTGTTGCTTGTTGTTTTCCCTGTGAACTCACGGTTGCTGTTTTTTCTCTGTGAAGGCATAGTTTGTTGCTTGCTGTTTTCCCTGTGAACTCACGGTTGCTGTTTTCTCTGTGAAGGCATAGTTTGTTGCTTGTTGTTTTCCCTGTGAACTCACGGTTGCTGTTTTCAATGTGAAGGCATAGTTTGTTGCTTGTTGTTTTCCCTGTGAACTCACGGTTGCTGTTTTTTCTCTGTGAAGGCATAGTTTGTTGCTTGTTGTTTTCCCTGTGAACTCACGGTTGCTGTTTTCTCTGTGAAGGCATAGTTTGTTGCTTGTTGTTTTCCCTGTGAACTCACGGTTGCTGTTTTCTCTGTGAAGGCATTGTTTGTTGCTTGTTGTTTTCCCTGTGAACTCACAGTTGCTGTTTTCTCTGTGAAGGCATAGTTTGTTGCTTGTTGTTTTCCCTGTGAACTCACGGTTGCTGTTTTCTCTGTGAAGGCATTGTTTGTTGCTTGTTGTTTTCCCTGTGAACTCACGGTTGCTGTTTTCTCTGTGAAGGCATAGTTTGTTGCTTGCTGTTTTCCCTGTGAACTCACGGTTGCTGTTTTCAATGTGAATGCATTACATTTCTTGTTTTGCATGTGAAGGCACGTTTTGGGTTTTTCTACCTATGAAAGCATTATGTGTTTTCCTTGTAAAGGCACGTTCGTTGTTCCCTGTGAAGGTAATACGTTTGCTGTTTCCCTTTGAACTCACGTTTGTTGTTTGCCGTGAAGGCATCGGTACGTTCCTATGGGCCTGCCTGTGGATGTTCGTCGTTGCTGACTCACCATCCAAACATCCGACTATATCCAAACAAGAGAGGCACTACATCATTGACAGTATTGGAGACAAGGATGATGAGGTGAGACAAGTATAGATAAGGACAATGTCTCGCCACATTGTGTCATCGCGTTGACTCAAACAGAAACACGACTCTGGCGCTTATGCACACCTTAGTATATCACTGTAGCAAAAGAAACATGAACGCTTACTTTTATGATATTTGAATTTTTCGCAACTCTCATTTTTTCTATTTTCAATAAAACATGTAAATAGTGATCAGCGGTAATCGCAAATGCGTATTGGTTCACATTCGATAAACATTCATTATAAAGATGAGTCGTGCAAATGTAAGTGTATGTGTGTGTGCGCGTGCGTGCGTGCGTGCGTGTGTGTGTATGTATGTGTCTGTGTGTGTGTTTATCTTTGTGCTTATACAAATATTCAGAAGAGGCCGTGAGTTCGAATCTCAGATTCGATCTCTGATATCTTTGGTGTTTTTCACTGATATCTTTGGCGTTTCTCACTGATATCTTTGGTGTTTCCGAGGCAACCTATGCTTGCATTAAACCGAAATATACCTTATGTGGCTTTGGACGTGTATCATAATGAATAGGGATGTGTACTATTGCTACTGTATTTCTATACATTGCGATCCATGAACCCGTATTGTGATAAATTGGGAACATAACCGTTTAACATTAAGTAAAACTAATTGTACATGTCGATCCTATTTTCTACAGTATAAGTGCCAAATCAAATATGTTATGGTTCTGATAACAGCAGCCTCAGCATTAGGTTGCATAGTGAGAGATTCTATTTTCTTTTTTCATAATTTACAGTTTCACAGTGTACCGTAAATCATCAGTTGTGAATAAGAGACAGTAACACGTCACAATTTAATTCTGGACTCACAATAGTCCAGAAACTCTCCGCACTGTGGCCACTCTCTCACAAGAGATTTGGCAAAAATAAATTTGCAGCCATTATGAATATGTGCTAAGGATGAAAAAATGTTTTTCGAAAACTCAAAATTTAAACTCGCCCATGGGCGAGAGTGTTTAATTTCATCCAGAATAAATGTTTTGGAGGTTGTAAATGAATGAAAAAAATGTTAATAAGTATCATAACTCAACTCAAATTTCAGCTCGATTTGACTTGACTCCGCTAACTGACAGCGATTTTAAAAGATCTCGCCCATGGGTGAGAGAAAAGATTGGCCCATGGACGAGAATATTTACTTTCACTGAAAATACATGTTTTTTTCCATGTTTTGCAGTTTGTAAATACATGAACGTATATTTATTAGTGTCGTGACACGAAAATCAGCTTATTTTGAATTAATTCTAATAATTTAGAGCGATTTAAATAATATCATTTGGCCCATGGGTGAGAATATTCATTTTTACTCAAATTACATCTTTTTGCATGTTTTGGGGGTTGTAAATGAGTGAAAGTATGTTCATAAGTATCATAATACAAATTTCAACTTATTTTGACTTAATTCCGTTAATTTAGAGCGATGTGTAAAAATCTCGCCCATGGGTGAAAAACATTTTGGCCCATGGGCGAGAACATTGCCGTTTACCCCAAATATATCTTTTCACGTGTTTTGGAGGGTGTAAATGAATGATAGTACATTTATGAGCATCATGATAGAAATTTCAACTCATTTGACTCAATTCCGCTAATTGAAAGCGATTTTAAAAACTCTCGCCCATGGGCGAAAAAATATTTTTTCACTCAAAATAGATCTTTTTACATGTTTTGCAGTTTGTAAATGAATGCAAGCATATTTATAAGTATCATGACACAACATCAAACTCATTTTGACTTAATTCTGCTAATTTAGAGCGATTTAAAAACAATCTCGCCCATGGGCGAGAATGTTTCCTTTTACTCCAAATACATCTTTTCCAATATTTTGCAGAATGTAAATGAATGGAAGTGGCTTTACGAGTATCATGACACAAAATTCAACTGATCTGATTTAATTTTGCGAATTCAGGGGGAATTCAAAAAATATACGAGAATAATTACTTTTGCTCAAAATACATCTTTTCCTGTGGTTTAGAGGTTGTAAATGAATGAGGACATGGCACAAAATTCAACTCATTTTGACTTAATTCCGCTAACTACAAGAATCTGCACCTCCACTCCAAATACATAGTTTTTTTTATTGTTTTAGTTTTTGTAGATGAATGAAAGTGTGTTTATAAGTATCACTCCTGTCTTAATTCGACTAACCTCGCTCGTGGACGAAAATATTTTCATTTGCTTGTTTTCCTTTTTTTGCAAGCATATGGTTAAAATTCAGATGAAATTATAATGACAAATAATTCCAGTTTAATTTAGTGAGTTTAGTTCTATGTCGCACTCAGCAATATTCCAGCAATATGGCGGCGGTTTGTAGATAATCAGTTTTCGACCAGACAGTCCAGTGATCAACAGCATGACCATCGACCTTCACAATCGGGAACTGATGACATGTGGCAATCAAGTTAGCGAGTCTGACCACCCGATCCCGTTAGTCGCCTCTTACGACAAGCATAGTCACCTTTTATGGCAAGCATTGCTTGCTGAAGCCCTGTTCTACTCCAGATCTTCATAGGTCCTGAACGCAGAGCTATGAAATTGAAGTTATTTGTGAAAGTCCTTACTCCAGTGACACAAAGACTATGCTGGCACACATTAATAAACAGCGTTGTGAGATCTTTAAACTGTTTTGAAACATGTCTTGTCAATCCCACTGACATTCGCCAATAACCACTTAAATATAGAATATATAGTCCGTGCTCCTTCAGAACAAATAAGTAATTAAGGATCCCCAACTGGGTAATTAAGTAAACAACTAAAAATACTGTCACTTTCTGCCCTGGACATCACGCGTCACCAGTCGTGAGCTAAGGACCTTGCAAAACCCCTCACAAGGAAACACAAAGCACCAAAACTGTATTTCTTTCTAGGTGACACACGGTATGTTGTCAAAAATTTCGTTGTTGAATACATTCTATAGTGGGCAAAACCTTACGCTTGCCAAGGTTACCTACCCAGTAGTTTTAAGTATACCCTACCCAGTTTAGCATGTTTCGTTTTAATATTGTGGGATCTACTTTTACTAATTCTCTTTTGCCCGTCCCAGGTTTTCTTCGACCGAGGTTTTATGGGGTATTCTCCTATTTGTCAGACCAGGAATAACCTACAACAGTGATAGGTCACTCGCTTGCTTTCTTTACCATGTGTACCAATTAACATGTTCCTCGTCATGCTCCAGCGCATACAGTAACTTGGTTCGTTTCCAGCGCAACTTCGGCTGCGTTTAACAGTACTTCAGCCAGTTTACTGTATCAGTCGAAATCTTACAATGAATGAATGAATGAATGAATTATAATAAGAATTAAGAGCAAGATGCATATGTGAATGAATGAAAGAAATAATAAAAGAAAGAAGTACATATGTGAATGAATGAAAGAATAAATGATACACCACGACCATCCCTTCCTAAACATGCTAAATAATGCAAAACTATCGTTAGATCACATGTGTTAACATCAGCTAATTATAGTCTCCCTTGTCAGACATAACAATTTTCAGGCAGGTTTAAACAACAAACTATCTGCTTGACTGCACAGCTGCTTGTTGACGTCGTATACTCACCTCACCTAATTTTCCTGTGTAATCTTCACCTACATCACCATAAGCAGAGAGCACAGAAGGCCAAATGTCTGTAACCACTGAACCGTGGCGTCTCACCGGAACAGGCTAAGTTCCCAAGTGCGGGTGTCCTTCTCTACCTTTTCCATTAATCTTTAAAACATCTAACAAGCTCAACGCATGCAACTTTTAACTAAAATGTGATGTTATACATATCATAAAAGTATTTTTTTAGGTATTATTCAGTTGATAAATTATCATTTATGATGTATATATGTATGGCATGCTGGGCGGGTATTGGGCATTTTGTGATAATTTACCATTACCATTTTCATAATGCATACAAAAGACACTCATTAATCTATCACTGAGCTTTGTCATTCTTTCACTCCAATACGGTCGCTAAATCCCCTCTGATCATAGTGTATGGACTCTCCCATACCCAATTCACCTAATCCTGAGAAATCAACCAGGCATGACATACCCACATCACCTAATTAATTTTCTGTACCTATCGATAAAAAAAAATACTTAAAATGGGAGGACACCATGTTCACTAATGGGAGTGAACCTTGTAGGGAGTACCCTCACTCTCACAAACCAACCGACTGGGGAGAAGCTGCCGTGTTTGTCGGGGATTCTTCTGGCTTTACTAAATAAATCGTACATAAACATGTAAAATATATTGCTTTGATTTTGTAACTACCCACATTAGGACATTGAGACCATTCTAATTTATCGAGTAAAATACGATTGTATGGTTTAGAGTTTGAATCTTGGCATATCTTACCGGTTTTGCTATTTTTGCACTCTACCCTTCTACCTGGGGCGAGCATGTTTGGGTGGTTTTTAGTATTTCATCTATTTGTTTAGATTTATTGATTTGTTTGGTTTATAACTGAAAATTTATTCTGACGTTTGACGAGGTTTGTATAGTTATCATGTATGTCATGTAATTATATTATTGGTATGGAGTGGCATTGATATGCATGATTATCCTTGCCAATCCAGTCACGATTACTTGAACAGATTAGTTTAAACTATAGATTAACGTATCCATACTGTTAATGTGTAATCTTTATATTGGGCTATGAGGAATACGTAAAATATTCAAGATTGATTTTGCGGTTACTTTTCTTCCTTTTTATAAATGTTCGCTATTTTGCTACAGTCGAAAAGATTTACCGTGGCTTCGTTGTGTACTGGTCCTTGGTTGTGGTCTCTAAGTATGTTAGAAATTATGTTGTTTAGACTGTTGGAACTGTTGATCTGCAGTCTTTCAAAATTCATTTTCACGAGATACATTCTCCCTTTTTACCACAAAAATATTCTCACAATGAACATATAACCGTTTACAAAAAGGTGTCTTCCCGTAAAATAAGTAGGAGGACACGCAAAGTATAGCAGCGCATTTGCCATAACTGAGGTTGTTAAAATGATAAAGAAAACTGTCATTTCCAACATTCACATTGGAAGCAATTATATTAAGAAACTGAATAACTCATCACTAACGGAAGGGGTGAACTGAAAGTTCATTTTATTAACTAAAGTCACTGAGTGAACTCACTAACATCGGTTCAATTACATTGGCACACGTGTCTTATTTCGTTTCCTAAAGAAACACATTTTATTTTTTTATTTTTAGAAAACCAGTGTCTAATCCCTTAAAACAGCACCGTTGTCACTACACCAAACGATTTTGACCTTGACCCAAAACAAAGGTTTAACTTACATAACTACCCCGTACACATCATTTGCTTGAAAACGAGTTTAACACCTACGCCGAAATGCTGCTTACATTAGAAGAACTTCTATATCCATATAACTTTCTCTGTTTTTCAAATTATCATAACCTGAACAGATATTAATTTGTCTACGACTTCATGAGAGTTTTTCAAGTTCTAATCCACACACTGATTTCCACTTTTTCATCATTCTGAGCGAGCGAGTTTAAATTTTGAGTTTTCGAAAAAAGATTTTTTCATTTTTTCATCCTTAGCACATATTCATAATGGCTGCATCTTTATTTTTGCCAGATCTCTTGTGAGAGAGTGGCCACAGTGCGCAGAGTTTCTGGACTATTGTGAGTCCAGAATTAAATTGTGACGTGTTCAGTGTACATTCTGATTTAAACCATAGATATAATCACACAAACTCCATACATGTTCTTTACATAATATACAGGTTCTCAGAAAAAAACCGACAATACGTATAGTATAAAAAACGTATTGCGGTATACCGGTAATACCGTGCAGCCTTAATAATGAATCTTCGCGTAGGTTCGGACAACGCCGTGGAAGAAGCTGTTTCTGTGCCGGGCCAACTGGACGTGTTTGACAGCTCACTTCTGCAACAACTGGATGCACTACACGCTCATGACCAGTCTCCCCACCTTCATGAAGGCCGTACTCAAGTTTGACATCAAAACGGTATTCCATGAACCATTCAATCATCACACATCGCATATCCATCGATTCTTCTTCGACTGTATCCATCTGCTATTAATGCGTCATGTTCCTTCATCCATCGTTCTACCATCATTTTTTCTTATCAGTTAACGATCCATCCATCTGATATCAGCCATCAATCTTCCGTATCATCAACCACACATACCCATCAACCGTCAATCCATCTGCCATCCATCAACCGTCAATCTAGCTGCCATCCATCAACCATCAATCTATCTGCCATCCATCCATCAATCATCAATCTAGCTGCCATCCATCAACCATCAATCTAGCTGCCAGCCATCAACCATCAATCTAGCTGCCAGCCATCAACCATCAATCTAGCTGCCAGCCATCAACCATAAAATCCACCTGAAACCCTTCAGCCATCAATCCGTTTGCCACCAACAACCACCCATCTTCCATATCTATCAACCATCACTCTACGCTTTATTCATCAACCAACCATTCTCCTACCACTGGGTGCGGTGGGGGAGACTAGTGGTTAAAGCGTTCGTTCGTCACGCCAAAAACACGGGTTCGATTCTGCACATGGGTCATTGTATGAAGACCATTTTTGGCATTTCCAGCCGCGACATTGCTGAAATAATGCTAAAAGAGGCGTAAAACAAACTGCTACTATTCATCATTGTTCCATATCTACCAAACATTCATCACCTGCCTGACATATTTATCAACCAGACTTCCATCCGTCATCCATCAAGCCATCCATCTTTCATCAGTGTGCCGCCATCTCAATCAATTATCCATAAGTGGTTCCATTAGAGCCAGCTAGTTATGACAAGTAGTTCAAATTTTACAGTTTCTGAAGACTCTCGGTGCACGAAAATTTGTGTCAGTTAAGTCAGTTTCGATTTGTGCATCCCCAATTGAGAAATGATTTGGGAACTTTGTTCAGAAAGTCAGGGAAGAAAATATACACGTCATAATTTCTGACAGATTCGGTGAAATTTGGAAACGAACCTGTCCAAAATATATCTAATCATTTGTCCGCAAACAACCATAAACAGGTTCTCACTAAGCTATAAATCAATTTAAGTATGTTATAACTCTTTACATATCCCATATGTTCAGAACGGAGTGTTGTCAGCTGTCCCATACATTGCCATGGTGGTGATGTCTATTGCTGGTGGTCAAGTAGCAGACTGGCTCATAAAGAACTATTTCTCAACAAGATTTGTCCGACGTGCTTTCCAATCCCTTTGTAAGTTTGTCATTCCTGACACATTTCTTTAACTTCCTTTTGCCTATGACTATCATCTAAACAAGCCACAGAATCCTTTAATTTCTGAAAGACACAGTTGATCTCTCAGATAGTCATGGACTTTCACAATCAAAATGATAACAGATTCAAACATTGAGGATTCAGTAGCCTAAATAAGCTACCGCATTTGTCTTGACCGAGTTACGTCCCTTGGTTCTACCGGGATCTCCGATCTACTGTTCTGTATGCCTTCTACATATTTGCAAACGCCCAGTTAGCTCACAAGAGATCGACGTATGAATCCACACCAGTGCACACGCATGTACACGACCTCTTTATCACACGGTGCGGTGGGGTAGCGTAGTGGTTAAGGCGTTCGCTCGTCACGCCGAAGACCCGGATTCGATTCCCCACATGGGCACAATGTGTGAAGCCCATTTTATGGTGCCCCCCGCCGTGATATTGCTGGAATATTGCTAAAAGCGGCGTAAAACTGAAATCACTTACTTACTCACTCTTTATCAAAAGCGTTAAGTAGTACACATTTTGGAATGAACCTAATTTTTCAGTAAAATTTGTGCAGCTTCTAACCTGTTTTGGTGCTCAAGGTTGGGACTGTGATTATCTATAAAATAAATACTGGTACAAAATAACATTTGTGTAGTGTTAATGCGACATGTTGCAGCATTCCTGTGCAGTGCCGCTTGTCTGGTGGGCGTTGGGTTTGTGACGTGTGAGAACAGATACGTGGCCGTGGCCCTCCTTACGACGGCAGTCGGCCTGGAGGGACTAGTCAACTCCGGCTACATGGTCAACACCATCGACTTCGCCCCGAGGTAACGTACAGTGGTGGTCGAAGTATTTGTAACGTTTGACGTTTAACATGTAACGTGCTGTGATGTTCAAAGTATTTGTAACACTTGACATGGCTGTATTTCAGGTATGCAGGTCTTCTATTTGGTATCAACAATACCATATCGACAATACCAGGAATGCTGGCTCCACTAGTCGCTGGTGCGCTGACCCCAAACGTAGGTACCGGTTTCTCAGTGTGCCAGTGTTTTCTTGTTCATCGTTGATTTACGTACAATGTAAGTAGAAGTACCTTTGTGCTGACCTTCAGTGTAAGTACATTTACCTTGTTGTTGACCTTCAGTGTAAGTACCCTTACTTTAGTGTTGATCTTAAGTGTAAGTACATTTACCTTAGTTTTGACCTTCAGTGTAAGTACCCTTACTTTAGTGTTGACCTTCAGTGTAAGTACATTTACCTTAGTGCTGACCTTCAGTGTAAGTACATTTACCTTAGTGTTGACCTTCAGTGTAAGTACCCTTACTTTAGTGTTGATCTTAAGTGTAAGTACATTTACCTTAGTGTTGACCTTTAGTGTAAGTACATTTACCTTAGTGCTGACCTTCAGTGTAAGTACATTTACCTTAGTGTTGACCTTCAGTGTAAGTACCCTTACTTTAGTGTTGATCTTAAGTGTAAGTACATTTACCTTAGTGTTGACCTTCAGTGTAAGTACACTTACCTTCGTGTTGACCTTCAGTGAAAGTACAATTACTTTAGTGTTGACCTTCAGTGTAAGTACCCTTACTTTAGTGTTGATCTTAAGTGTAAGTACATTTACCTTGGTGTTGTCCTTCAGTGTAAATACACTTATCTTAGTGTTGACCTAAAGTGTAAGTGCATTTACCTTAGTGTTGACCTTCAGTGTAAGTGCATTTACCTTAGTGTTGACCTTCAGTGTAAGTACACTTACCTTAGTGTTGACCTTAAGTGTAAGTACATTTACCTTAGTGTTGACCTTCAGTGTAAGTACACTTACCTTAGTGTTGACCTAAAGTGTAAGTACAGGTATTTTAACTCCTATGTAATTACCATTATTTTAGTGTTTCCCTAAAATGTAATTGCCAGAATTTGAACGTTGACAGTAAATATACAGCTTTTCATTTTACCTGTTTGTTTGTTGTTTCGATTCGTTCCCTAATAGTTTATTGAATTGTGTTCTTTGGATGCAGCGGTATTTTGTTGTTGCTGATTGTTTTGTGTTTTGGTCATCGCTGAATTCTGGTTTTTGTTGTTGCTGTTCGTTCGCAATTTTCGCAGTGTGTCCTCTTAATCGCAGGACACGCCTGAAGAATGGAGGAATGTCTTCTACGTCTGTGCTGGCTTGATTTCTGTGGGAGCGCTCGTGTTCGGCTGTACTGCTGAGACCGACATGGAACCGTGGGCGCGAGTAGCGGACTCTGAAGTGACCGTGGCTCCTCCTACACCTGCCAAAAAGCTCCCTGAAGAAAATGGCGTGAAACCAACAACAAACGACTCTGTAATCTACAGCGAACGCCTTTGAACACGAATTGAGTTATGAAATCTCCACGTTACCCCAGTTTGGAACTTCAGCTGAGTTTATCAAATTCATATTTTAATGGGACCATTTGCCAGTATCGTTTTGCCAGAAACACAAACTTCGTTTCCATTAGCAATTACTCCTCGGTCAGACACCATTTGCCTCTCGACGACTTGTTTCGTATGGTTTCCAAGGAGTGACAATATTACGATCGATAAAAAGAAGTTATTTTTATCACCTTAAGCGACGAAACGTACGAAATTCTAAGATACATGTATCCAAGGTAATATGTTTAGTAATATTAAAACTCTTAGTATACCTGTGTGTTATCCTGTTGTATGCCATCATAAGTCTCTGGAGCAGAATGCATTGATTATATTTAGCTACCAATTAATAAGTAATATATTTTAAATTGTTCACTGGTCACGAGGGAGACATAGGTTGAGCTTTTCCCTTCGGGTTCAAGAAACATAAACAAATAGCGAGGGCACACCAATCCACGGGCCCTGAGGGACCAGTGAACAACGGATTTATCGTACCGAAAAACTCAATGACAATTTTGAATTTTATGAAGCACGGGTAGAAATGGTCGCTAGACTTTCCTAACGACAAGAAAACGAGGTTTATCTTCCTTCCATTGATTTGCATTCGAAAAATATATGTCATTAAAGGATTTCATACGTGATTTAATGTTATTCGAGATAAAGTATTACTACCACGAAGTGTGAAGAGTTCGGCCTTGCCGGCGGGGTACACGGAAATGTTACACGCTTGTACATCAAAAATAAAAGAAGAGCGTTCAGCCAATCAGAAAGCGACAATCATGTGTGAGGCAAGAAAACTTGTATGTAATACGTAAGTTATTCAGATTTCGACAGGTTTCATCATTTAAAAAGATGTTTGTTTCACATTTAAATCAATTCATGTGTAAACATTACGTTTAAACAGTATGGAATATTTCGCAAAATTTAGTTCAGAACACTTGATCGAATGTAAGTGGCTACATTTACAAAAGTGAGTGAGTGAGTTTAGTTTTGCGCCACACGCAGTATTCCAGCTATATGGTGGCGGTCTGTATATAATCGAGTCTGGACCACACAATCCAGTGATCAACATCGTGAGCATCAATCTGCGCAATTAGGACACGATGACATTTGTCAACCAATTCAGCGAGCCTGACCACCTGATCCCGTTAGCCGTCTCTTACGACAATCATGAGTTACTGAAGATCACTTCTAATCCGGATCTTCAGGGGTTTTACACTAAATGTTTCATGGGTAGAATATGTGGGTGGATCGATGCTCGCAATGTCAGTCACTGGCTTGTCTGGTCCAGACACGATTAATTATAGACCGCTGTCATATAGATCGAAAAAGCATTGTCTCGGCGATAAGCAACAGTCACTACTGCAGATATGAATTGATACCCCACTGTGCGACCCATATCTTTTGAGATAATGTGTAAAGCACTCCCGTATGCGAGGTAATGTTCGAATGTTTGGACCAAAATTGAGAAATTTGACCTGGTTTTCTGTGATCCTGTAATATCAGTATGAGTGCTATTTCCTTTCCCCCCTTGCTTCGCCATTTTCCTTTCTGAGAAAGCAGGATTTGGTGGTCATGTAAATGATTTGGTTGCCAAATGTAATCGTATCGCAGATCGATGGTCTTGCTGTCAGTCCATAGTCTGAGCCAGACTTGATAATATACAAAACGCCGTCATATAGCTGGAATATTGCTGAATACAAACAACAAACAGGTTGTTTTCTTTGATAATATGAGGCTGGTTACTCGCAGACGTTGACGTTTGACGTTAACGTTTGAGGCTTGCCTGATTGTTTCTGAATTATCTTACCCCCCTCAGCCACCGCGACTTCCGCAAAGTGTAATCCCAAATATGACATTTGATGATTTTCTAAATGGCATTGTTTGTTTACAAAACGACTCCAATGCTTGCAAGTAAGTGTTTTCTCGTCTGATCTTGCTGACTTGCTTTGGAGATTGTACGTGCGCTTTTCGACGTTTTTCAAATAAAAGAAATATTAACAGCTTCGAGTTTCAAAACAGCATTATATATATTCAAGCGAGTTCAGACTTAAATATATATATTTATCAAACGTACAAACCAGCAATAATCAGGTTGTGTACCTCCCGAATGCATGGTACATAAAACAATAGACAATGCCCTATCCATGTCACTGTTCCCATCTGTAAACCGTAATTCCTATGTTTAGACGAATATTACTTTACATTCTATACATTTATAAATTAGTCTCCCAGGACCCCGCAGAGCTCTAGCAGAGGAATGGAAGCTTCTTTATGAGCTTGATAAGCTTTTTTAAGGAGCATGAGAACAAGGTACGTTTGTTTACATAACGGCACCTTTGTTTCCAGGTGGATATTTTCTCGTGGGATCTTGCTGACTTGCTTTGGACATTGCTTAAGCTATGAACGGTGTAAGATCCAAATACACACACGTGCGTTTGTTTACATAACGGCCTCTACTTTTCCAACTGAATCTGTTCTCGTCGCGGACTTGTGGACATGCTTTGGGGATTTTACATGAGCTTTCCGATGTTATTAAATAACGTGATTATGAATATCTATTATTATGAATATACGCATATTTTGTATACATGTTGGGGATGTATTACAGATGAAACAAAATGCTACTCAGGACGAGGAAAACCCCACATACACACATTTGGAAATATAAGACGCACAGCTTGTAATAACACATGAAGATATGTTTTATCAAATCATCAACATTATCATTGTTGTTTAAAACAGGTTAATTTAGTTTAAAGCAACAAACTGAGAGTACTTCACAACTGTCAAGTACTTTTTAAAAAAATACAGAAGGGAGAAAGCGTTCTTGTTTAAGGTAACTCTGATGTTCATACACAAATATGAAATCCTCCTAGAGAGCTCAAATCTGCATTAGGTTAGCCCCGGAAACACGAGTCTTTTCTTTTCTGTCTGTTCTTTTGAAATGGTGACATTTGACATTACAATGTTAAGCATGATAAAAAACAAACAAAGAAAACCCCCAAAACTACTTTCCCCAGTTTGTCTACCTTCTTGTACTTCTTGTACTGGGAATTTCAATCAGCAGTGTCAGTGGTCAAGAAATCCAAGGTTTCGTATTTTTCTTCCATGTCCACAGTTGTAGTAAAGATCGAGAATTGTGGCATTTCTCCAAGACAAGAGCAGACTTATTTTTGGTAACACTAATACAATATCCATGAGATTGGAGCAGCAAGTGACCATCCAGACTGACCACGTGCCACTCCTGGTTGCCTCTCTGACCGTTACAGTTCCGCATCACAACGTTCCTTCGATATCCTGAATCTAAACACTGTCCTCCTGTTCTAATCTCATGATGTTTTGTGAAATCCCACAGCTGATTTCCTTGCCCATGGCAAGAATACAACAAAATGTCCACGGAATCCCTATTCTTTTTGCCTCCTGAGTCGAGGCAGTGGGAAGAAACCACCACATTTCGTATGGGCCCTGTGTAAATACCGTTTCCTGGGATGAACTGATCGGGATAAACATGTGTCAAATAAAACTCAAATTGATGACATTGCAGCGAATCTCTGAGAGCTATCCTATCCGAAATGTCGCCATAATCAACGATGCTACCGTCGTAATTGTCTGTAAAATATTTGTATTTGTCCAACCATACATTGGACACTCGAGCAATGTTTCTTTTGTACCTGATGTCACTTTCCTTCGATGGTCGATGAGGATGGTACATGTGCGCCACATTTGAACAGGGAATAATCTCCAGTCCACCTCCACAGAGCCATGTCTTGACAGATAACTCGGTATTCTCCCCGCCCCAGATTTCCAAACCAGGATCAAACATTCCAATTTTCTTGAACCAATTCCTACTGACGGCAAAGACACATCCAACCATAGCTGGAGATCGAACTGGGTCAGTCTCCCGTTTTCTCGTCTTCCACTCCACTTCTGACATGACGGACCAGGTGAAAAAAAGATTGGGGAAGGTGAGAACAGGTATTCCCAGACTCTTTCTCTGCCCCCATCTGATTATTTGAAAGCTTTCAGAATTTACTCCGTGAAGGTTAGGGGTAGTTATAATACTCTGATTTTGGGCAATCCTTGTCACCATTGGTTCCAGCCAGCCAGGAAAACATTCCCAATGTGCGTCCATGAACACTGCTACAGGAGCAGTAGACTGTTCAAAACCAACCATCCGTGCTCTTATCAAGCCCTGTCTGGACTCAGCTCGCAGTAGCTGCATCTTGCTGAATCGGGAGACATACTCCTCCAACGGTTCCTTCAGAACCTTGTCTGTAGATGCATCGTCCACTAAGATGATCTCCTTGATGAGATGAGGCGGGGTATTGTCCATGATGCTGTGGATAGTCCGAAGCAGGACTGACCAGTGCTCGTTGTGGAAGATAATGACCACACTGGTTTCAGGGAGGTTGAGGTCTGTGTACAGCGAGTGGCATCCTTTAAGACGGATATCAGGCAGAGATCTGTGGAGAGGTATGAGACTGCTGATGTAACTGGAGTACTCCATCTGCTCGAAACTCCTTTGAAACTTCTTGGCTTCGTCTTTGGGAAGTTTCGTGACATTTAATATCAATCCTGTACCATTGACCCCTGGATCCATCAGGTCCATTTGGGCAAACACGAGTTTCACATTGGGATCGTCGGGATGGTGAAGACGTGCCAAAGGATCTGATAATTCCCGAGTTAACATATTGTGATTCGCCCCTATTCTGTACATTACAGTGACTATGACACTTATTAATAAACAGGTAAGGATGGTTCGTCGTCTTCTTGGACGTGCGCATGGTAAGGCCATGGTGCACACGCATCCCAACCAATGAATCTTTCGCAACTCACACTGTAATAATCAAAGGCATTGCGCGCTTTTGAATCCACACACGTGTCATGACCAGCCTTCGGCCTGAGATATCGAAATGTTAACGGGCATAACTATTGATCTTTTTCATGCTGCACAACTGAAAGACATTTATGAGTATTAGAAATACACCAAACATATTAAGACAATACATACTGAACACTGGGAATATTTTACCAAAAAATGAACAGCAAATGTACGCAAGTTTCAAAACTAAAAGCTCATGGTAAAGTAACAAACAGCCAGACGCGTTTCTTTCACTGTTAAGTATATCGTGGTATTTCTCTCACTATGTATTAAAACAGCCACAAAGTTGTTCAAGTGATAAGTTATACTTGCCATGTAAAGTGTTTGTTGCATGTCTGGAAGGTGGGGTGGGGTGATCTCTGAAAATAATCCGCTGATAACTATTTCAGTCCTCGAAAACGCAAATCTGATACTCCCATGTCACCTCAAAATAAAACTACATGAGAATCGGGTGTCTGCAAAGTGCTAACTGGTAGACTGTCATGGTTGGTCGCTGAGCGAGTGATGGGGGAAGGGAGGTAGGTAGGGAAGGAGGGAAGGCGAGAGAGGGCGGGCGAGTGAGTCTAGTTTTACGTTGCTTTTAGCAACATTTCAGGAATATCACGGAGGGGACTCCAGAAATGGGTTTCACACGTTGTATTCATGTGAGGAACCGGACCTGGGTCTTTGGCGTGACAGAGCATTTAGCACAAGGCTGTGTAAATATGCTTGAAACACTATAGCTGCCCAACCGCCCCATGAAACTCATTACATATAGCATATTGTTTTCAGATTGTCAGGTATTAACATGTTTCATTTCCACTGAATGCTGCACAGCCTATTGCAGTGAAAACGTGCCGATGAATTTCACTCTAAACGAACACTTTAAATCAAATAAAGTGAAATTAATATTGCGAATCCTCATCATTTGACCTTGCCAACTGATCCTTTAAATCTCAGATTTTTATTCACCTTTGGATAAAAGTTGTTTAACAAGCTATGATAGGTTCGAACCGCTGTTACTGGTTTGTATTACAAAGGGACAAGTGCAGTAGATGACACAGTGAAACAAATGCATGTGCAGAACGCGACGAGCCTTAACTTAGACCAACCTTTCTTGTTCTCGGTGTTTCGTTTAATGTGCATATCCTTTATACAAACAAGTAAAGCGATGTGACACTATGATCGTTTGTTAAACAACTTTTCTCCTAAGTTGAATAAAATTCTGAGATTTAAATGATCAATTAGCAAGTTAAAATTATGAAGATTCGCAATCTTAATTTCACTTTATTCGATTTACTATTTTGTTTAAAGTGAAATTCATCGGCACGTTTTCACTGCAAACAGACTATAATTAAGGCCATAGCGTTGACAACATTGGGCAACAACATGTGACGCAATTGAATTCGTAAGACCTCTTTGTACCATTGTATGTCAGCGTTAACTCTCTCTTTTGCACCTGTTAACGATTTACTGTGATTTCGTTCAATGGGGATGCCTATTCGTGCTGATGCAAAAGTATTTTCGAATAATATTTAAATTATGAATATTTCATTTTGTAAAGAACGACACAATGTCTCTCACGTTTAGTCAATAAAATATTTAAAATTGCAACAGGTGCTTAACTTCAGGTACAGTGCCAAATCAGGTTCTCTTTTGGGTTGAGTCCCTCTCGGAATGAGAACCAACTCATTCAGAATGGGGCACCGAATCTCCAACACACAAAGCCTACGATCTTACCCACTCTACTCCCTTTTTTTCACAAAAATTTAAGAAAAATGAAAATCTGACAACTGTGTTGTTTAGAAAGTGTCATCCGACATACTTCACTTATGAGATTGTTTCACTTAGGAAAACAAACCCGGTACTGATTAACAGAAACGCTCCTCTAAAATCAGTTATTTCATGTCTTCAGGTGTTGATTCCTCGGGTTAGAGAATCTTACCTGATTGTGGGAACCAACAGAACCAAAGTCATTCCAACAACAACGGCTTCCAAATTATCTCCTGAGGACAAAATGTTGCATCTAATAACGCTGCTTTGCCCACTACTTCTGCGTTATAGCCAGTGAAGCCCCGGCTTTGAATTGATCGTCAGCAACGTATGATTTGCACAAGAGGCGAACGGCAAACAGGCTTTCTGACTTGGTTGTCACGTGATTATATTGATCACACTGCTGATCACTGAATTATGTGGTCCAGACTCGAATATTTAAAGACCGCCTCCAAGTAGCTGGAATTTGTTGAGTTAAACAAACACGCTAACAAACAAACTGAGTTTGAGGGTGTAAAATAAACCGTGCAACCGAAACCAATTGGTTGCATTTGGTTTGAAGTGTGCGTGAAAAAAGGTATACTCTCGAATCATTAGAAAACGAAACTTTTCATAAAGACGTTCAGGGTTACGAGGGGAATCAAAGAGAAAGTGCGAAAATAAGAAAAATTAGGACAAGTCATCCATGTACATAAATTGTCTGTTGTTGAGTGGCTGACCGAATTAGCACTTTAAAGTTTGAATTACTTTTCTTATGACATTTAATATGATAGTGTATTCCAAGAGTAAAATATTTTATTGTTTGTGTACTAGTAAATATACTCTGGTTCACAAACATAAGTGACAGCTGCTTGGGAGGACGTGGAACATGAAGGTTTTGTATTCAGTAAACTCTGAATTTCTCACGTATAAATATGTCACCAATACTTGTGTAATGGAAAACATAGTCTGGTCCACAAACATCAATGACAGCTGCGCTGGAGGATGTGTTTTAGTTCTTTCACTAAATACTTAATTTCTCACGACAAAGATGCGGAAGAAGGTTTCAGTGCTATTTGTCCTGTTACTTTTGACGCTCACCTGTAACTATATCTGGGTTGCAAGAACAGCTTTTAAACGAAATGCCTTTGCAAGTACATTTGTCGAAAACTATCACCGCGTTGATTTCCCTGATATTCCGAATATTACACTTGTGTATTCTATGTTGGGGTTACAACATCCAGGAGTCAACGGCACTGCGGTGGTAGTAGATGTAGAGAAGTTGCCCAAAGGTGAAGCTGAGAGATTCAAGAGGAGTATTAAAGAGAGGGAGTATTCCAGTTACATCAGCAGTCTCATACCTCTCCACAGATCTCTGCCTGATATCCGTCTTAAAGAATGTCACTCTCTGTACACAGACCTCAATCTCCCTGAAACCAGTGTGGTCATTATATTCCACAACGAGCACTGGTCAGTCCTGCTTCGGACTATCCACAGCATCATGGACAATACCCCGCCTCATCTCATCAAGGAGATCATCTTAGTGGACGATGCATCTACAGACAAGGTTCTGAAGGAACCGTTAGAGGAGTATGTCTCCCGATTCAGCAAGGTGCAGCTACTGCGAGTTGAGTCCAGACAGGGCTTGATAAGAGCACGGATGATTGGTTTTGAACAGTCTACTGCTCCTGTAGCAGTGTTCATGGACGCACATTGTGAATGTTTTCCTGGCTGGCTGGAACCAATGGTGACAAGAATTGCTGAAAATGATTCGATAGTCACTACTCCTTTGATTCACGGTGTTAACCCATGGAACTTCGGTATTGACCTGACAAAGGATATCCGATTGCAGTGGGTGTCTTTCCCAGAACTACGATTTGCATGGATGAGGGTTCCACAGCGAGAACAAAATAGACGGAAACGACCAACAGACACCTACCATTCTCCTGCAATGGTAGGATGCGTATTTGCTGTCAGTCAAAGATGGTTTCGGAAGCTGGGACAATATGACCCCGGCCTGGAGGTGTGGGGTGCGGAGAACACGGAACTCTCCCTAAAAACCTGGATGTGCGGGGGAGGGCTGGAGTTAGTCCCCTGCTCCAATGTTGGCCACATGTATCATCCACATAAATACTACGACACCAATCCGCCTTTCTTCAGTCGAAACATTGCCAGAATCGCCAACGTCTGGGTGGACAGCTACAACATCTTCGCCCGCAACTTCGACGGCAGTTTGGCTGATATCGGCGACATCTCTGACAGGGTTAAGCTTCGACAGGATCTGCGCTGTCATTCCTTTAAATGGTACCTTACCAATGTCAGCCCTGAGTCTTACATTGTTGGAGATGGGATATATACTGGCGAGGTGCGAAATGTTGGCTTGAGAACGTTTTGCATTGATGACGCTCATGGGAGTAAGAAGTTGGAATCACCCATTGCTTTACTTCCGTGCCACGGGAAGCTAGGGAACCAACTATGGGACTACACAGAACTCAGGGAAATCAAGAACTATATGTTTTGTTTCCAGGAAGCTACGGGACCTGTTGCCATAGCAATATGTGACGAAGATCAGATGAAGCAGAAGTGGCGTTATGATCCATCTGCTGATGGACATGGTCCAGTTGTGTCGGCCAGTGGCCTCTGCCTAAGTGTGGACACCACCCAAATGATTGTTATCACCGAGACATGTAATAACACCGCTGTCCAGTTGTGGCGGTGGGGAAAGAGACGCGAACCCCGTACATGGAAACTGGAAAACTAAGTTTGAGTTGAGGAGCGAGGTGACTGGGGTCATAGTACCTGTAAAGACGTGCGTATAATCGACGACCCGATTGTGAACAAGGTGTTGAAGATGTATTTATTCAGGGATGTTGGCAGATCATGCTTGCATTAGCAGTCCGCATCCAGATTTGCTTTATATTTGCTGATTCACAATGAAAAGACGAAGACAACAGAACCTGTCAGTCATATCCTTACCTGTTTGTTTAGGGCCTAGAGGGCATTGCATAAAAGGCTGTGTTAGGGAAGGGGACTTCAGATCACCGTTACACTAAGATCGTTTGTGCAGAATGTGAGTACCAAAGTATTGTTAGACACGTATTAGATGATCCTGCGCACTAAACGCATTTGTGACAAGGGAGGCGGTACAACGAATTGGGCGAGTACACTTGGCTGCTACCGGTAGCTTGACGACACGTGCAATACATGCTAAACGTGACATGAAATCAACACCGCATATTCCTTCGAATGATAAGACTGCAATTTCAGGCATAAGATACTGATATTCCACGTTAACCTTTAGTTAAGACGAAGACAAATGTATGATTGGGGCATTGACAAGCATTTTAGATATTCAACAATTTTGTTTAAAAAAACCCAGGAAACTGTCATTTGCTTTGTGAAATGGATCGGTGGTCCTAAACATATTTGCTCAGTATATTGTGTTGATTCAATTCGTTGGGATTGTACTTGTTCCCAAATCGAGTGTGCTATAACAATTCATGCGTGAAACGCACGGGGAAAATGAACTTCTCGATATTTATCAGACAACCTGTCTCCCTCTTGTTTCAAGTGGATCGTTCTGTGGGGTGTTCCCAAGTGTGCAAATTGGGGTCATTTGTCAGGTCGTGGATCATCTTATATGTGTTTACCAGTAAGTGTTGACTTCTTTTTTTGTTTTAATGTGAGGTACATATTAGCAATTTTATGAAAAATATTAGACCTGGAGGACAGATGGACATCTGCGAACTGTTTCTAGAACAACTGGTCGTCAGGGCCAAGCTAGGTGTTATTGTGTATTATTGTTTGGACGGATCTTCAATTTCGACAGCAGAAAAGGCGTTTAACGAGGCACCTTTTACGCAGCAAACAATAACATATGATGAATATATCACTATAATTTCTATAGATACCCTGGAGAGACGGAAAACAAAAATCAAACGCTGAATTTGCTCTCATTAGCCTCCTCCATGAAACACGGAGTTCCCGCGAGACGTTTCACTATATTTCCACTCCTTCAAATGTCATTAATGAATATGTTGGTCCGATAATTCGCCACGTCTGTCAAAAAACTGCAGTAGATGAACACACATTTTGATATCTCTGAATTCAAACAATATAGATTTTAAAAGCAATAGCAATATATCTGAAAAAACATAGTCAAAGTCTGAAAACAAATCGAAGCTAAACATACTTTTTAAAAAACATAAACAAAAAACAAACAAAAATAAACAACACCCTCATCCCCAACCCCCATAAAAACAAACAAAAAACCCCCCAAAACCCAACCAAACAAACAAAAAAGCAAAACAAAAATGCAAAACATAACAAAAACAGCCAACCAATTCAACCAAACCAAAAAGTTCAGGACTATGTCAATTTTCTATTTTAATGAATATATAGATTGGTCCTTAAGATTTTGTTGCTGAGTATATTAATACTTCGATTTGTTTTCGGACATTGAAGATTTTTATAGATATTTTATATTACATATTATATGGATAATATCAGGGAACTATTAAATACTTTGGGACGATCCTTTACTTGTTTGTTGGGTATATTTTGTTAACACCAACACACAGATATAACTGTTATTGTTCTACTGGCCTCACAACTAACACTACCGAATAAAATCTATCACCCCACGCCACCCTCTTAAAATTATTCATTTGGGGTAGGAAATCTGAGAGCACAAGCAAGTGAATTAATGGGAAGGTACCTTTGATGGTGACGATATTTTATTTTGACATGAAAAATATTTTTCAAACAGAAGCGATGGAGTACGTTGCCAACCTTTGCTCACTTCGCTCGCATATAAGAAGACTGGTCATTTTCTCTATGCTGCGCAACCCATTTGCGTTACAGTTTGCCTGTGGGACAAGACATCTTGAGGGCACTTTAAAACCTGGAATTTGCGTCTAATTTATTGATGAACACAATTTCCAATACACTCATAAATCAACTCGGAAAATACATAATTATGTTTGAATATTTGAAGAATGGAAGACATGCAGTGATGGCGTGAGTGAGTGTGTTTAGTTTTAATCCGCACTCATCAATATTACAGCTATATGGCGGTAGTCTGTAAATAATCGAGTCTGGACCAGACAATCAAGTGATCAACAACATGAGCAGCGATCAGAGCAATTGGGAACCGATGACATGTGTCAACCAAGTCAGCGAGCCTGACCATCCGATCCCGTTAGTCCCAAGCATAGTCGCCTTTTATGGCAAGCATTGGTTGCTGAAGGCCTATTCTACCCCGGACCTTCACTGATGCCGTTTGTGTTTTATGCAACGTTTCAACGATTATAGAGAGAAATACAGTTGTGTCATTGTGTTCCTGGCATGCATGTTCATGCACGGCAATGGAATCCTGAACTGGAAATATTTACCATGTATACATGTGTTTCCTATGTGAATTTCAACTAATGTATATGTTGTACTCCGATAGCAATACTGTAGTCAAGGCGTGAGTGAGTATTGTTTTACGTCTCCATTAGCAATATTCCAGCAACATCACGGCGGGGACACTAGAATGAGGCTTCACACATTGCACCAATGTTGGGAGTCGAACCCGGGCCTTTGGCGTGACGAGCAAACGCTTTAACCACAAGTCTACAACACCGCTCCTCATCGTTAGGAAGCAACCATTCCTGCAGCTAAGAAAAGGAGCAAGTGATGACAAATATGTTATGAAGTGATGCATTAACCTTGACGATATTCATCAGCTATGGGTGAGTGGATGGTAACAATAAAATGAGAAAGAACTACAAATAAACAATAGATATTTTATTTCACATAACAATGAACTTGCACACAGTGTTCAACATACAGCTTAAATACTAAATAGAACTAGCTGGGGTCTTACAAAACCAGAACAATCTTATGGAGGGCTGTGGGATCTGAACTCACAATCACAGGATTCTTGCACGTCCAAGGGAGGCAACTATGCGCAGTACCGTCTTACATTACCAATCAATGACTAAAGTTTATATTATAGTTTGACTTCCGCCCGACCCCATCATCACCCCATTTCTAATAAAGAATACAGATTCTAAGAAGGCTCACATTTCTAACCATAGCTGACAAAGTCGGGACGTCATAATTTAAGAAGATGAAACCATTTCTGTTCACGACACTATTCCAACAGTTCATATTAAGTGATGTACTTAAGGTTTGTTTGTTCTTTTTGCCAGGAAGAAGGCATGTTCAAATAGCATTATACAATTTCAGCGTCACACATGACACACACGTGGATTTACAATATTTTTTCACACACACGAATAGAAATGAAAACTATCTGTATGAGATTGTTAGACAATGACTTGTACAGACGTTGGCATATTTCACTTTTAACATACGAGCCAGGATTTCAGAGCAGAAAGACACTTTTGTTCAACTGTGCCAGTATTTGTTGATAAACTTACTTTCACGTGCAACTGCAACACTGCCCTCCCTAAGATAGTTGAAGCTATGGAAAAGACGCGACCCGAGACGGGAACCTCGCGTCCTGCTCCACCTAGACCATGCGAGTCCTCACAAGACAAGGACTGTTACGGAGTATGTAGACAGCCAAGGAATGGCCCTTGTGCCTCATAGTCCAGATCTAGAAGTGTGAGTTCTGGGTCTTTCCCAGTACTGAAAGAATGACTGGCTGGCAAGAAACCTTCACGGATACAAGATCTTTCCAAGCCGTGATTTCAGAACTCCCAGCCATGCCAAACGACGAAACCCGTAATGCCTTTAATAAGTGGCTCGACCGCCTCAAATTATGCATAGTGCTTCGAGGGAATGTGAAAATTTCAACTTTATATGTTAATGCAGTATGTCTTTACACTCTTATTGCCATTACTTCTTGGACATCCCTTCATGTATTTATTCAAGTGATAAATGAATATACAGATGTAACAGTGATCGTCACAAAACATATTTGCTTCTATTCTATATAATAGAATCTCAGCTAGAAAAACACAATTTTAGATTACAAGAAACAAAACAACACCAAGATTGCCTCCATTGTCATTTTTGTGATATCCTCCACACGTTCTTCCAACGCTTACAATACCTGCATCATATCAAGGTATATCATATGTCATGTAATGTCGTGTCAAACCCAGTCCAGTCATGTCATATATACACTTGGACAAAGGTTAAGCAACACCAAAAGTTTCATTATTTTATTACTACGACGGATTTTTTAAAACAAAATATGTGATTTTGGCAAAGGTGGTCTTTCGTAGATTTATAATCGCAAGATAGAGATGATCAAGCATGGAAACCGTACATTTGCAGAACTCCGTTCACTGACACCCATTGAATGTGAAAAGTCCACTTCAACGTCGGGAACTTCGATCGCAGCGTACTCCGTGTTCACTATGATAGATCAGAAGTAGCTGATTTTTTTCAGGGCAAGACGTCGCCTGTCTAATGCCGAACGATGGCAGAATATTGGACTTAGAGATAGCGGAATGTCCATGCGAGCCACTGATAGAAGAACAGGTCGTCACCACTCGATAATAAGCCGTTTAATTGACAAACGAATGATATGAGGGATCGCCCAAGTTCTTAGAGACCCCAGAAATCATCTGTAATGGAGGACAGAAGACGCTTGAGGATCGTTAAACGAAACCCCTTCGCAAATTCAATACAATTAAGGGACCAGTGGTACAGTAATCAGGGACCGTCTACGAGGATTGCTAGACCGCGTCTGAGAGCAGCAAGTTTCAAGGCTAGAAAACCAATAAAACGGCCTGAACTAACTCGTCGGCACATGCGTGAACGCTTGGGGTGGTGTCTTGTCAAATCCAACTGGAATTTGTTACACTGGAGACGGATACACTGGACAGATGAGTGCAGGGTGCTTTTGCGGATGGTAGATGGCAGAGTGCTAGTCTGGAGACATCATAACGCGAGATTTGCCGCTAGAAACATCCAGACAACTCTAGCCTGTGGAGGGGGATCAGTCATGGGGTAGTGTATCCTGCGACTGCAAATTGCCTCTTGTGACAGTCAGAGGAAACAAACGTTATCTTACGTCCAGTTGTTATTCCTCATTTTGATAACCACCCTCTGCGTACAAGGCCTGTCGATGGACGACAACACTGGACCATACAGAGTCAGAGCAGTAACCGAGTTATTAAGACAGGGAGCCATAGCCCCGCGGCCAGCATGTTGTCCAGATTTGGGCCCGATCTAGAACGTTTTGGACATTTTGCATTAGGACA